>NC_091062.1:104080165-104380165 GCF_000393655.2 Nicotiana sylvestris | reverse complement strand
TGTATAGCGGGAGATGGCATTGAAGATGTACCTGCATTTCGGTTATAACTGCCTCTTATTTTTGGCATCTTTAGATTTATAAATTTGTTTATGTATATTTAGAACAGATGATGTATTTATTTCATACCATCTTTGTAAATTCTAAGTCTTAGGACCTCATGACTTGCACTACTAATCCTTAGGATTTTGTATAGAAAGCTTAGTTATTTGATTTATTGATTCTACTTATTCTATTTGAGTTGTGTTGTCTATCATGTCGCTTACCTAGCGGGTTGGGTTGGGTGCCATCACGACTAGCTGGATTTTGGGTCGTGACAAGTTGGTATTAGAGCTCTAAGTTCATAGGTTCTACGAGTCATAATCAAGTGCGTAGTATAGTCTTGCAGATCGGTATGATGATGTCCTTACCTATCTTCGAGAGGCTACATGACATTTAGGATAAACTTTCCAGCTTTATTTACTTATCGTGCGACATTGATTCATCTTGAAGTGTATAACTTTGGATTCCTTCCACTCATTTGTATGCGTATGTGAGCACTCAGTATCGACTGTGCATTGATGGCTTGTGGTTCTATGGATGAGATGCAAGTTTTGTTTGCTATGTTTTGGTGATGGGACAGTATGGAGGACTTGAGGCCAAATTCTGACTATAGCTTGGGCTTAGTGGTTCCAGCTGTGTGAGCATATGCCTTTGGACTTAAATGTATGATTGTGTCCCTAGGAGCGGGATTAAGGGCTCAGTGAGTGGATGGATGGCTATATGATGAGTATGATGTGACTGTGGGGTGTGTTCGATGGCTTAGATGTGACGAGAAGAGTTTGCTTGGGATGTAAAAAGGACTAATAGGTGCTTGATTTCTGTCTTGATGTATTGTTCGGTCTTGAGTTACGAGTGTGTCAGGGATCTTTCAGTTGCTCGTATGCAAAATGAAGTGTGTTCTTATGTATTGTTGATGAGTTCATACGCGGGAAGATTTATTGATTGCATAGTGGTGTTGGCTATGAAAGGGCATAGAGAGATGCCAGGTAGAGACTAAGCCGGTGGGTTATCTCCTGCGGGATGTTCTAGGATTGTGTGATTCTCATGATGTTTTTGTGGAGAGTTCTTTCTACTAGTGGGTTACATGTGTTGCAATTTGAGTTCGATCGGTTGAGAAACTTGACTTGATTGTCATGAGGATAAATGCAAGCTTAGTAGATGATTTGAGGTATTTTATGGGTTGTGTTGCATAAATTTATGGAGGATTTAGTTGAATCTCAGTGCGTGATTATGGCAGTAATAGAGTATGGGTATTGTGATTTATCAGATGTTTTTTTTTATGATTTTGAGCCAAGTGGGTGAGTCTGCTATTGACGATTTAATTGCATGGTTATATATTGTATTGGTTTTGGTCTGAGGCATGCTTGCAGATCGGTTACGCCTTGCAGAGGTTAGTTTTGACGATGACGTAAGCAAGGAATTTCTGGGTACATAATGTATTACACCTTATGGATATATGGAAGTCTTGGAATGGTTTAGGATTGTTGTTTGTGGTAGATGTAATGTACTAAGAAAAAGGGATTCACTCGGTTGCTTAGAGGTGTGGATTACTCCTTTGGGCATTGGTGAGCTAATGGGGCACAGGTCGTTCGGCTCATTTTGGGCGATGAAATTTAGATTTGAATGGGGTGGATAGCTCTCAAGAAGGTTCTAAAGAGTTCAAGATTCATATGTGGCATTTGGAGGATTTCCCCGAATTTGTATATGGCTAAGATATGAGATTTGCATTGGATGGTGTTGAGACTTGAAGTATTTATGTATTACTATTGATTCTACATTTCATCATATGAGAGGTTAAAGAAATAGCTTTAGATTCACATAAGGTCACTTCAGAGTGGGTATCTCAGATGCGGTATTTTGAGTGCTTAGAAGTGAATACAATGGCTTTTAGGATTTTGGGCAATGTGGTTTCATGCTACGATCTCGTATGGCGAGTTTTGGTTGAGGATCATGGTATTATGGCAAGGATACGTGCTAATTTAAAGGCAAGGTAGAAGTAACTCGGAGGAATTAGGACATCTTGGTAGTATGCTGGATCAGTATAGTAATGGTATGCTCGGTTCTTTTGGTTTTATGATGAGGCGAGGATTTACGTGTGTTTTATGGCAATACTCTTAGGTTTGGTGATCTGTGTGGCTTGGTTGAGTTATAGGGATTCTATTCTGATGGCTTGGTTATGTGCAAATGGGTTTCGAAGCATTCTCCATGATTTCTGCCACGACTTGAGATGGATATTATCTACAGGTATGAGGGGTGTGCTGCATGTTGTAATTTTCTCTTGGATGGTATTCAAGTAATAAGTTTCTGTCTGATTGCGTATGTACTCCTGTTTGTGACTCATAGTTGATAACTAGATTGTTGTATTTTCATATGATGGCCTGATAGATGCGGTGCGTCGTGTGGGATTGAGGTTTGCATGTACTAGGTTGTGGTATATTTTTGAGGGAAAGGTCATGAGTTTAAGACAACATGGATGATCTCAAATGTTTAGATCGATGTTACTACTAGTTGGTTGTAATGACCCGACTGGTCATTTCATGATTTACCACTCTGTTTCCCCCATTTATGCTTCTTATTGTCTTGTTCAGCTATATTATGTATTATCGGGTTGGTTGGTTCGGGTTCGGAGAGATTTTGGTAAGGTTTGAGATACTTAGTCTCTTTTGAGTAAGCTTAAGTTGGAAAAGTCAACCGGGTATTGAGTTGTGTGAAAAAGGGCTCAAATGTGAATTCCGATGGTTCGGATAGCTTCGGGAGGTGATTCGGGACTTAGGAGCGTGATCAGAATGTGTTTTGGAGGTCCGGAATAGATTTAGGCTTGAATTGGCGAAATTGGAATTTTGGCATTTTCCAGTTGATAGGTGAGATTTTGATATAGGGGTCGGAATGGAATTTTAAAAATTGGAGTAGGTCCATTGTGTCATTTGTGACGTGTGTGCAAAATTTTAGGTCATTCGGATGAGGTTTGCTAGACTTTTTTGATCGAAAGCGGAATTTGGAAGTTTTTGGAATTTTTAGGCTTGAATCCGATGTAGATTTGGTGTTTTGATGTTGTTTTGAGCGTTCCAAAGGTTGGAACAAGTTTGAATGAGGTTATAAGATATGTTGGCATGTTTGGTTGAGGCCCCGAGGGCCTTGGGTGAATTTTGGGTGGTTGAATAGATCATTTTATGTTGGAAAAGGTTGCAGAAAAGCTACTGTTGGTGTTGCAGGTTTTTGACCTTCGCGTTCGCGATGGATGTCCCGTGTTCGCAAAGGGTTGGGTCCAGTACCCATCCCATTCGCGATGGTTATTCCACGTTTGTGTAGAGTAAAGGTGAGCAGCTGAGGTCCTGGAGGATTGTTCTTCGCGTTCGCAAGCTGGTCGTCGCGTTCACGATGCTTTGATGAGCTGAAGCTTCGCGTTCGCGTTCGCGTTAGGGGTGTCACCTTCGCGATGAAGGAATAAGTGGTCAACTTAAGTTTTTACTTCGCGAACGCGTGGATTTGACCGCGTTCGCGGAGAAGGAACGTGAATAGCTGGGCAGAATGTTTAAAAGACCATTTCCGCGATTTTGGGTTTAAGTTTCACCATTGTTGAGTGATTTTGGAGCTTTTTGAGGAGGCTTGAAGAGGGAATCAAGGGGAAACACTTGGAGGTAAGATTTATGGACTTAATACTCGATCCTAATGTTATTTCTACCTAATTAAACATGGAATTTGTGGAATCTAAAGCCTAAAATTTGAAGTTAGAGCTTGGAAATTGGAGACCTAAATCTAGGGATTTGAGGGGCCATTGTGGTCAGATTTTGGCATTCTATACATATATGAACTCGTGAGAGTGTAAGGATTCTAGTTTTATGATTTTTTTCGGAATCCAAGATGTGGGCCAGGGGGTCTAGTTTGGCCAATTTCGGTATTTTGATGTAAATTGGTTATTTTTGAGTGAGATTTGTTCCCTTAGCATATTTTGATGGTATAAATCTATTTTTGGATAGATTTGGAGCATTCAGAGGCCGATTTGAGGGGCAAAGGCATCTCAGGCTAGAGTTTGGACCGGATAAATGTAAGTAATGATTGTAAATGCTCTCCTGAGGGTATGAAACCCCGAATTTCACATCGTTGTGCTACTTTGAGGTGGTGCACATGCTAGATGACAAGTGTGGGGTCATGCACCGTTGGGGATTATGACTTACTCCGTCCCGTATGACTATTAAACTGCATATTTGATTAAAAACTATTTGTTATCATTGTGTTCTGGAAAGTGTCATCATATTTTGGGCTGAATGCCATAGTTGGGCCTCGTGCCAACTGTTTTGGACCCTTAGGGAATTGTTACTACTATTCCTCACTGTTTTGACTTCATATTTGTACTCAGCCATGCTGTATTCTACTGTTTTCATAACTCAGCCATATTTAGTAGTTTTGACATTTTAAATGATATCTT
This sequence comes from Nicotiana sylvestris, assembly GCF_000393655.2. Lineage (NCBI taxonomy): Eukaryota > Viridiplantae > Streptophyta > Magnoliopsida > Solanales > Solanaceae > Nicotiana > Nicotiana sylvestris. The sequence goes on along the minus strand of NC_091062.1, from coordinate 104,375,699 downwards.
TGGGCTGAGCTTCATGTTTTTACTATGCCCGAGTGGCTTGAGAGACTTCTAACTAAGTGAGTCTGAGGGCCTGTGTTGTGAGGATATTATGGGATCGGGCTGCGCGTCACAGCGGTGTTGTACTGATTCATGATTTTGAGGCTGGTTCTTTTGGTATTTTGCCTGAGGGGCGGTTGTGGTACTTGTTTTGCCCGAGGGGCTGATTTATGTTTCTATCCATTTTCCTTACTATTTTCATCACTCGTTTGAACTACTGAAAGATGTTTTAAAGAGGTTTTTGTTCAACTAAGGTGTTTTTACGAGTTTTTACTATTTTATTGCATTGTTCTAGTTTTATACTATTATGTTGTAGCATTATGCTGTGATTTACGTATTTTCTTATCGCTCAACTGCCTTTACTTTTATTACGTACTAAGTTGACGTACTCACATTACTCCCTGCACCCTGTGTGCAGATGCAGGAGTCTCGGGTCACGCTAGCGAGTGCTGATTTGCTTTCTAGCAGGCTTGTTCGGAGTTGACTAGGTAGCTGCTCGGCGTTCGCAGTCCAGTGCTTCTCCTTCCTACCTTTATTTCACTTTGTTCTAGCTTTATATTAGACTATGTTGTCTTTTCATACTCTTAGATAGATATTAGATGCTCATGACTGGTGACACCCCGATGTCGGGCTGTGTTGTTTCCGCATTGTTCAATTCTACTCTATATTTTGGGTTTTATAGATTATTAATGACTTAAAATGAATTATTATAACTATTTAGTTGGTTTGGGGGTTTGTGTCGGCTGACCTTGTTTCACGATAGGCGCCATCACGACCGGGTATGGTTTAGGGTCGTGACACGTTAGTATTAGAGCCTAGGTTACATAGGTCTCACGAGTCATGAGAAGGTTTAGTAGATTCTCACGGATCGGTACGGAGACGTCTGTATTTATCCTTGGGAGGCTGCAGAACCTTTAGGAAAACTTCATATTCTTGAAATTCTTGTCGTGCGAATCTGTTGATCCGAGTACTAAACTTCTGTTATTCTATCCTCTCACAGATGGTGAGGACACATGCTACCGGTCAGGATGAACGACCTCTAGTACCACCAGTTGGGGCCACTAGAGGTCGAGGATGCGGTTGAGGCTGTGGTAAGGGCAAGGGTGTAGCCCGCACAATAGCTAGGGCAGCACCTTCAGATCCACCAGCCGCCCCAGTTCATGATCAGGTCCCAGTTGTGGACGCTCCAACAGTACCAGCTTAGGTACCAGTTGTGCCTATTCTGATTCCAGGTCTTTAGGAGGCCCTGGCCCAGATTCTATCAATATGCACTGGCCTAGCTCAGGCAGCCTCAGTTACTATAGCCGTAACTACTTCTTAGGTCGGGGGAGGCACTCAGACTCCCGCCGCTCGCACACTTGAGTAGGTCGTGTAGGGACTTCAGACACCGGGGGCACCTCCACCAGCCAGTTGTAGCTGTTCAGAACTATATAGCTCCTGTTTTGACAGAGGACGAGCAGCGCAAATTGGAGAGGTTTGGTAGACTTCAGCCTCTGACTTTTAGTGGTACAGAGGGCGAGGATGCTCAAGGTTTCTTAGACAAGTGTTAGAGGATTCTTCGTACAACGGGTATTTTGGAGACCAGCGGGGTCGCATTCATTACTTTTCAGTTTTCTGGAGCTGCTTTCACTTGGTGGGAGGTTATGAGAGGCGTAGGCCTATTGGTGCAACACCCCTTACCTGGCAATAGTTCTCCATTCTTTTTTTGGAGAAGTATGTGCCATAGTCTCACAGAGAGGAGTTGCGCAGGTAGTTCGAGCAGTTACATTAGGGAGATATGACTGTGTTGCAGTATGAGATAAGGTTCTCTAAGTTAGCTCGTCATGCTGTTTGGTTGGATCCTACAGATAGAAAGAGGATTAGGAGGTTCGTTGATGGCCCCACATATCAGCTTCAGATTCTCATGACCAGGGAGAGGGTGTCTGGTGCTACTTTTGAGGAGGTTGTTGACATTGCTCGCGAGATTGAGATAGTTCATGACCAGGAGGTAGATGAGAGAGAGGCCAAGAGGCTTTGGGGATCTGGTAGTTTTGGTGGTGCTCCTTCGAGGGGTCAGTTTCAGCATGATAGAGGCCGTCCATTTAGACATGCTCAGTCAGCTTGCTCGGGTTATCATGGTGCATCATCGGGTCATGGTTCTCGCAGTTCTTATCAGGGCCATTCATCACTCAGTGCCCTTCTATCCCAGAGTTCGTCCCGTGCTCCATCAGTTCAGGGCTATTCTATGCCAGGTTCATCTGCTAGTCATTCCGGTGCTAGGAGTCCCCTTTAGTCCCCATCTTCAGCACCAGAGAGTTATTATGAGTACGGAGAGTTGGGCCACATGTGGAGGCAATGTCCTCGTCGTCTTGGAGGTTCGTCTCAGCATAGGAGTCAGCCACCGGCTTCAGCACCAGTTACTTCACCATTACCCACCCAGCCAGCTAGGGGTGAAGGACAGTCAGCTAGGGGTCGCCCCACAGGGGGAGGTCGATCAGGTGGTGGTCAGGCCGGTTTCTATGCACTCCCATCTAGACTCGATGTTATTGCTTCAAATGCTGTGATTACAGGTATTGTCTCAGTCTGCCGCAGAGATGCTTCTGTGTTATTTAATCCCGGTTCCACTTTTTCATATATGTCATCATATTTTTCTCGTTATTTGGATATGCCCCGTGAGTCTCTTATTTTATCTATTCATGTATCTACTCTGGTGGATGATACTATTGTTGTGGACTATATGTACCGGTCGTGTGTGGTGACTATTGTGGTTCTGGAGACCCGAGTGGACCTGTTATTGCTTTGTATGGTGGACTTTGATGTGATATTGGGCATGGATTGGCTATCTTCGTGTCGTGCAGTTTTGGACTGTCATGTTGAGACAGTGACATTGGCTAAGCCGGGTGTGCCACAGATTGAGTGGCGAGGTTTGACTAATTTTCTCCCCAGTAGGGTGATTTCATTCTTGAAGGCCTAGTGGATGGTTGGGAAGGGTTGTCTTTCATACTTAGCCTTTGTGAGGGATGTCGGTACACAGACTCCTAGTATTGATTCTATTCCTGCTGTGAGGGATTTTCCTGATGTATTTCCTGTAGACCTGCCGGGCATGCCACTGGATAGGGATATTGATTTTGGTATTGATTTGGTGCCGGACACTCAGCCCATTTCTATTCCACCATATCGTATGGCACAAACGAAGTTGAATGAGTTGAAGGAGCAGCTTCAAGAACTCCTTGATAAGAGGTTTATTCGTCCTAGTGTGTCGCCTTGGGGTGCGCCTATTCTATTTGTGAAGAAGAAGGATGGCACGATGAGGATGTGCATTGATTACAGGCAGTTGAACAAAGCAACAATCAAGAACAAGTATCCTTTGCCTCGTATTGATGATTTGGTTGACCATCTTCAGGGAGCGAGGATGTTCTCCAAGATTGATCTCCGTTCAGGTTATCACTAGTTGAAGATCAGGGACTCGGATATTCTTAAGACAGCTTTCAGGACCCGATATGGTCATTATGAATTCCTTGTGATGTCTTTTGGGCTAACCAATGCCCCAGCAACGTTCATGCATTTGATGAACAATATGTTTCGGCTTTATCTCGACTCGTTTGTCATAGTTTTCATTGATGATATTCTGGTGTACTCACATAGTCAAGAGGAGCACGCAGAGCATTTGAGAGTTGTGTTGCAGAGATTGAGGGAGGAGAAGCTTTATGCAAAGTTCTCCAAGTGTGAGTTTTGGCTCAATTTAGTGGCTTTCTTGGGGCACGTGGTGTCCAGCGAGGGTATTCAGGTTGATCCGAAGAAGATAGAGGCAGTTCAGAGTTGGCCCAGACCGTCTTCAACCACAGAGATTCGTAGCTTTCTTGGTTTGATAGGTTATTACCGTCGGTTTGTTCTGGGATTTTCAGCTATCGCATCACCCTTAACCAAGTTGACTCAAAAGGGTGCTCTATTCAGGTGGTCGGATGAGTGTGAGGAGAGCTTTCAGAAGCTCAAGACTGCTTGACCACAACTCTAGTGTTAGTTTTGCCATCAGCTTCAAGTTTATATACCATGTATTGTGATGCTTCGAGAGTTGGTATTGGGTGTTTGTTGATGTAGGAGGGTAGAGTTATTGCTTATGCTTTTCGTCAGTTGAAGCCCCATGAGAAGAACTACCCTGTTCATGATTTGGAGCTGGCTACCACTGTTCACGCATTGAAGATTTGGAGGCATCATTTGTATGGTGTGTCTTGTGAGGTGTTTACTGATCATCGTAGCCTCCAACACTTGTTCAAGTAGAAGGATCTCAATTTGAGGTAGCGAAGATGGTTGGATCTGCTAAAGGACTATGATATCACTATTTTGTACCATCCGGGGAAGGCCAATATGGTGGCCGATGCCTTGAGTAGGACAGCGGTGAGTATGGGGAGTTTGGAATATATTCCTGTTGGGGAGAAACCTCTTGCAGTTAATGTTTAGGCCTTGGCCAATCAGTTCGTGAGGTTAGATATTTCAAAGCCTAGTTGGTTATTGGCTTGTGTGATTTCTCGGTCTTCTTTATTATCAGGGAGCGCCAGTATGATGATCTTCATTTGCTTGTTCCTAAGGATAGAGTTCAGCATAACGATGCCAGAGATGTGACTATTGGTGATGATGGGATATTGAGGATGCAGGGCCGGATATGCGTGCACAATGTAGATGGGCTTTGGGAGTTGATTCTGGAGGAGGCCCATAGCTCACAGTATTCCATTCATCCGGGTGCGTGAAGATATATCAGGATTTGAGACAACATTATTGGTAGAGGAGAATGAAGAAGGACATTGTGAGATTTGTAACTCGGTGTGTCAATTGTCAGCAGGTGAAATATGAGCATCAAAGACCGGGTGGCTTGCTTCAGCATATGGATATTCCAGAGTGGAAGTGGGAGCATATCACCATGGATTTTGTAGTTGAGATCCCACGCACTTTGAAGAAGTTTGATGCTATTTGGGTGATTGTGGATCGGCTAACCAAGTCTGCGCACATCATTACTGTGTGTACTACCTATTTTTCAGAGCGGTTGGCAGAGATCTATATCAGAGAGATTGTTCGTTTGCATGGTATCCCAGTTTCCATCATTTCAGATAGAGGTACTCAGTTTACTTCACAGTTTTAAAGGTCTGTGCAGCGAGAGTTGGGTACTTACATCGAGTTGAGTAGAGATTTTCACCCTCAGAGGGATGGGCAGTGCGAGCGCACTATTCAGATATTGGAGAACATGTTGCGCGCTTGTGTCATTGATTTTGGAAGGTCATGGGATCAGTTTCTACCGCTCGTAGAGTTTGCTTATAACAACAGCTATTAGTCGAGTATTCATATGGCTCTATATGAGGCTTTGTATGGGAGATGGTGTTAATCTCTGGTCGGTTGGTTTGAGCCAACTGAGGTTAGGGTATTGGGTATAGACTTGGTGCAGGATGCTTTAGACAAGGTGAAGGTGATTCAGGAGAGGCTTCGTACAATGCAGTAGAGACAAAAGAGTTATGCTGACGGAAAGGTTCGGGATGTGTCCTACATGGTTGGTGAGAAGGTTCTATTGATGGTTTCGCCCATGAGATTTGGGAAGAAGGGCAAATTGAGTCCTCGGTTCATTGGGCCTTTTAAGGTGCTTCGGAGGATTGGGGAGGTGGCTTATGAGCTTGCTTTTCCACCCAGTTTATTGAGTGTGCATCCGATATTTCATGTTTCTATGCTCCGGAAGTATATTGGCAATCCGTTTCATATTTTGGATTTCATCACGGTTCAGTTAGATGATGAATTAACTTATGATGTGGAGCCAGTAGCTATTTTGGAGAGTCAGGTTCAAAAGTTGAGGTCAAAGGATATAGCTTCAGTGAAAGTGCAGTGGATAGGTCGGACCGTGGAGGAGGCTACCTGGGAGACAGAGCCGGAGATGCGGAGCTGATATCCTCACCTATTTGAGGCTTCAGGTATGTTTCTTGACTCGTTCGAGGACGAATGTTTGTTTAAGAGGGGGAGGATGTAATGAACCGGCCAGTCATTTCATGAGTTACCGCTTCGTTTCCCCCATTTATGCTTCTTATTGTCTTGTTTAGCTGTATTATATGTTATCGGGTTGGTTGGTTCGGGTTCAAAGAGGTTTTGGTAAGGTTTGAGACACTTAGTCTCTTTGAGTAAGCTTAAGTTGGAAAAGTCAACTGGATGTTGACTTATGTGAAAAAGGGCTCGGATATGAATTCCGATGGTTCGGATAGTTTCGGGAGGTGATTTGGGACTTAGGAGCGTGATCGAAATATGTTTTGGAGGTCTGAAATAGATTTAGGCTTGAATTGGAGAAATTGGAATTTTGGCCTTTTTCGGTTGATAGGTGAGATTTTGATATAGTGGTCGGAATGGAATTCCGAAAGTTGGAATAGGTTCGTTGTGTTATTTGTGACATGTGTACAAAATTTCAGGACTTTCGGATGAGGTTTGATGGACTTTTTGATCGAAAGCGGAATTTAGAAGTTTTTGGAATTCTTAGGCTTGAATCCGATGTAAATTTGGTGTTTTGATGTTATTTTGAGCGTTCCGAAGGTTGGAACAAGTTTGAATGAGGTTATGGGATATGTTGGCATGTTTGGTTGAGGTCCCAAGGGCCTCGGGTGAGTTTCGGGTGGTTGAACGAATCATTTCATGTTGAAAAAAGTTGCAGAAAAACTGCTGTTGGATTTGTAGGTTTTTGACCTTCACGTTCACGATGGATGTCCCGCGTTCGTGAAGGGTTGGGTCCAGTACTCATCGCATTCGTGATGGTTATGCCGCGTTCGCGTAGAGAAAAGGTGAGCATATGGGGTCCTGGAGGATTGTTCTTCGCGTTCGCGAGCTGGTCGTCGCGTTCGTGATGCTTTGATAAGCTGAAGCTCTACGTTCATGTTAGGGGTGTCGCATTCGCGATGAAGGAATAAGTGGTCAACGTAAGTTTGTGGTTCGTGAACACGAGGAGTTGACCGCGTTCGCGAAGAAGGAACGTGAATAGCTAGGCAGAATGTTTAAAAGACCATTTCCGCGATTTTGGGTCTAAGTTTCACCATTGTTGAGCGATTTTGGAGCTTTTTGAGGAGGATTGAAGAGGGAATCAAGGGGAAACACTTGGAGGTAAGATTTATGGACTTAATACTCGATCCAAATGTGATTTCTACCTAATTAACATGGAATTTGTGGAATCTAAAGCCTAAAATTGTAAGTTAGGGCTAGAAAATTGGAGACCTAAATCTAGGGATTTGAGGGGTCATTTGTGGTCGGATTTTGGTATTCTTTTTATGTATGAACTCGTGAGAGTATAAGGATTCTATTTTTGTGATTTTTGTCGGAATCCGAGATGTGGGCCCGTGGGTCGGGTTTGGCCAATTTCAGGATTTTGATGTAAATTGGTTTGTTTCGAGTGGGCTTTGTTCCCTTGGCATATTTTAATGATATAAATCTGTTTTTGGATAGATTTGGAGCATCCGGAGGCCGATTCGAGGGGAAAAGGCATTGCAGGCTAGAGTTTGGACCGAATAGAGGTAAGTAATGATTTTAAACACTGTCCTGAGGGTACGAAACCCTGGATTTCACATTGTTGTGCTACTTTGAAGTGACGCACATGCTAGATTACGAGTGTGGGGTCGTGCACTATTGGGGGTTGTAACTTAGTCCGTCCCGTATGACTATTAAACTGCATATTTGATTGAAAACTGTTTGCTGTCATTGTATTTTGGAAAGCGTCATCATGTTTTGGGCTAAATTCCACACTTGGGCCTTGTGCCAACTGTTTTGGACCCTTAGGGGATTTTTACTACTATTCATCACTGTTTTGACTTCAAATTTGTAATCAGTCATGCTGTATTTTACTGTTTTCATAACTCAGCCATATTTACTCATTTTCACATTTTAAATGATATCTTTGGGCTGAGCATCATGTTTTTTACTATGCCCGAGTGGCTTGAGAGACTTCTGATTAAGTGAGGTCGAGGGCCTGTGTTGTGAGGATAATATGGGATCGGGCTGCGTGCCGCATCGTTATTGTACTGATTCATGATTGAGTCTGGGGGCCTGATTTGTTACGCCACGAGGTGGTATGTTATGAGGCCGAGGGCCTGTTTGATTATGCCACAGGATGGCTTGATATAACACTTGTGTTGTAGGAGCCCCTCCGGAGTCTACACACCCCCAGTGAGAGCGGGTACCTAGTGTGAGATGTGCTATAGCCCGAGGGGCTGATGTTGTTCCATGTTATTGCCTGAGGGGCTGATACGAGTGATTGTGAGGTAGCCCGAAGGGCTGGTTTTGTTGGTATTTTGGCCGAGGGGCAGTTGTGGTACTTGTTTTGCCCGAGGGGCTGATTTATGTTTCTATCCTTTTTCCTTACTATTTTTATCACTCGTTTGACCTACTGAAAGATGTTTTAAAGAGGGTTTTACTGAACTAAGGTGTTTTTACGAGCTTTTACTATTTTATTACATTGTTTTGGTTTTAAACTGTTTTGTTGTAGCATTATGCTATGATTTATGTGTTTTCTTATCGCTCAGTTGCCTTTACTTTTATTACTTACTAAGTTGGCATACTCACATTACTCCCTGCACCCTGTGTGCAGATCTAGGAGTCTCGGGTCATGCTAGTGAGTGCTGATTTGCTTTCCACCAGGCTTGTTCAGAGTTGACTAGGTAGTTTCTCGGCGTTCGTAGCCTAGTGCTTCTCATTCCTACCTTTATTTCACTTTGTTCTTGCTTTGTATTAGACTATGTTGTCTTTTCATGCTCTTAGACGGATATTAGACGCTCATGACTGGTGATACCCCGATGTCAGGCTGTGTTGTTTCCACATTGTTCTATTCTACCCCATATTTTGGGATTTATAACTTATTAATGACTTAACATGAATTATTATAACTGTATAGTTGGTTTGGGGGTTTGTGTCGGCTAGCCTTATTTCACGATAGGTGCCATCACGACCGGGTTCGATTTAGGGCCGTGACATTGGTATTACTTGAGAAGGGTATGCATTTCAGAAGGCATATTGTGTTTTGACTTATGGATGCTTCACTGGTATTGCAGTACTCTCTTGATCGGTCGACTGCTGATGTTCAAATTTTGCTATGTGGCACAGAAGGATTATGGCGTTAATTCTCGTAAGATAATTGAGTGTGAGAGATGTGTCGGTCATTTGAGTGATGGAGTCGGGATTAGATGTGGAGATTTTTGTAATCTTGTGATTTCGAGATTGGAAGTCTCAGAGGCAGATTGTTTCTTGGTCGTAGATTGTTAATATATGGCCAGAGTTAGCCAACTGGAAGTATGTGTTATGGATAGGTTATTGTGAACTTTTGGAGGGTAATTTATCTATTTGAGAAGTTTCAGAGTTGATTCGGGGGCCCATTGGTAGTCCTATTGAGGATGTATATTCTATATTGGATCGGCGTTTTTGACTCAACACTGTTATTGTTGAGGAGTGTGTTATTCGATTGGAGTTGAGAATGTTCGTGTTCTGATATGTTCTATGTGTTACTCTTCTATGCTATAATGGGTTGTGATATGTTGGTTATTCACACACTAGATGCGTTTCTGTTGGGGCCTTGCGACGAAGTTCGAGCGAGGTGGTTATTGGGGTATAGAATGGCTGATTGCGCCTTGGTTATGGTCTTTCCTGTTGGTAGTATATTGTGCTATCCGTTTCTCCATGGTTATGGTCATGCACTTCACGTGGTTGTTTTTGACTTGCGTATGGTTGTTGATTTTTAGCATTGTGGCTCAAGGTATTCCATATGGACCAATGTTTGGATGGGGTCACGCATTCGCAACAGAGTTATGTTGAGTTATGATCCTTTGTGGTAGATTCACGTGTCTTGGTTCTACTATGTGTGATGGATTCATAGGATTGTGTTTATAGTGGTACCTATTGAGCCTGCGAGATGGATCTCTCATTAGATTCACTTTCCATTTTAGGTGCATTTGGGTTGTTGCTTATCGGTGCATAGATTGCACGATTTATGGCTTAGGTAGTATTGGTGTGGCATTAGTAGATCAGTTTGTATTGGGTGAGATGAGGTAATTGGACATTGAGCGAGTGCTATCAGATTAGATTACAGTACGTTTGGAAGAATAATATCGGAAGTCAGCTTATAATTTAGCGATAGTTCTTATTGGGTGAGGGAGCTCCACAACTTGTTAATTTGATGGGTGGTTATAAGTTTGTGCGTGTTTCATTCATCATTGGAAGTATACGAAGGTTTAGAATATGATTTTATTTGATATGATATTTATTACCGGTATCGGATTTGTCTTTGGGCAGATATTATGGTCACGAGTTATTATTGTGAGTATCTGAGTTATATGGTATATCGTGTGATTACATATTGGGTTATGGTTTTGTCTTGGTACAACCTGTTCAGACTTATGCAGAGTATAGATGTGAGAATTAGGTCTTTTAATGAATTTTGGATGTCGGAGATTTGATTCTAAGGTTTACGAACTAGGCATGATGTAAGGATCTTCAGCATGTTGTATGATTAGTCTTATATGGATTGGGGTGATGTAGGATCACCCCCGGGTATGTGCAAGGTGAGTTTACACAATGATTTGATAGCTTTGAAACGACTTTTGGCACGTTTGATGACGAACGTATGTTTAAATGGGGGAGAATGTAACGATCCAATCAGTTGTTTTGGGCATTTGCATTCCGTTAAGTTTTTTGAAGTCTCGAGTAGCTTCATATGATGTATTATGACTTGTGTGAATCGTCGGTTTTGGTTTTCAGGTGATTCAGGATTGATTTAGAAGATTGATTCTCAACTAGGAAGCTTTAAGTTGGAAGAGTTGACCAAGTTTGACTTTGGTATATTTGATCTCGGATCAGAATTTTGATGATTCCGTTAGGTCCGGATGGTGATTTTGGACTTGGGCATATGCCCAGATTTGCATTTGGATATTTCTAGAAGGTTTCGTCACTATTAGCAAAAGTTGGCAATTTTAGGGCTTTGGAAAGTTCAACGGTTTGAGCGGGATATGACTTCGATATTATCAGGTTCGGATTATAATTCTGGGAATTGGAATATGTTCGTTATCCTATTTGGAACTTGTGTAAAAAATTGAGGTTATTCCGAGTTGATTTGATATGGTTCGGCACGGGTGTTGGAAGTTCAAAGTTCATAAAGTTCATTAAGTTCGATTTGAGGTACGATTGGTGGGTTTGATATTTTTATGTGTGATCTGAGGTCTCGAGTAGGTATGTCTTATGTTTTCGGACTTATTGGTATATTCGGACGGGGGTCCTAAGGGGCTCAGGTAAGTTTCGGAGGTGGTTAGGATCATTTGAGATCATGTTTGTTGATGCTGATTTTGGCTAGCTTTTGATGTGACTGCACCTACAGAGATTTGGGCTTATGTTTGAAGCTAGAAATGTGGTCATGTGGTCGCAAAAGTGATATGGGCCTGAGCTTGGGAGCTTCGCAGATGCGGAACAGAGGGTACACCTGGGATTATGCATAAGCGATTGAGGGTATACAGAAGCGAGGTGAAGCGTAGAAGAAGAGTATGGGCGCGCACCTACGATGGTGCAGAAGCGGATATCATTCCGCAGGTGCGATGAGGCGGCTAGTATTGACGACCAATTTTGATCCTCCCTTTAAAAATTAATTTATTTCTACTTAATGATTTACAATAAATGTATTGAAAGTATTTTCTAATCAATAATACCTATTTTTCATAAAATTAGTATTAATAATGTTGAAATTAATAATTTAGTATTATGTAATTATAAATATATCATACTTACAATTTTGAGAATTATTAAAATAACCGTTATATACATTATATAGGCTTTATAATTAATTTAATGAATTATTCCATAATTTCTAGTTAATTAGATTACTACGTTAATAATTCAAAATTAGTATCACAATTTAGAATACAAAGTATTTTTACAAATAATTAAGTACAATACTTAGTAGTATATTTGATAATTATAATTTTTACTATATTTTATTAAATATAATTAAGTTTATTTAAATTAATTTCAAAAGGGTTAAAAAACTAAAAGTCTACCATTGCAATCTCCTAATCAAACATAAAATGGCTATTAGTTAAATTATTTTAGCCCAGATACCAAACCCAATTCGGGCTTTACCCAGTCCGAACACCCCATCTCCTTCCAAGTTGGCGATACCCATCACCCTCTCTTAACCAATCAATTCGTGCCACGTCACTCTTCTCTAATACTCACATAAGAAATACACTTCATCTGGACCAATGATCCAAATGATCAATGGTCTATGATTAAACTATATTTTTCCCTTTATTTCAATATCCACCAATGATTTATCTCCGCCGTTGGATTAAAAGAAATCCAACGGTCATCCTTTTTTCCTAATAATCATTTTTATCTTCAAAATATCAGAGTCGTTGATCACAAAGATCCAACGGCTCCCCTTCACCCACGCACTTTAAACATACCAAATGCCTAAACCCTAATCACTTCCTCCCAAAATCTGCGCCCCTCTTTCCCTAAATTCTCTCTTTTCTCTCATTCGTCTCAAAACTATCAATCCCAAATCCTTGCACAAATTTGTGCAAGGTCACAAAATCAAAGCCTCAAATACTCAATCTGTCCCTATACACGCGAATCCCGCTGCTATTTTCCTCTTTCATCACTGGATTTGAAATCCCCAGTTCCGGAACCCTAAGCTCAAAATGCTATTGATCCGATTCTTCCTCGTTCTTTACAATAAAATATGCATCGCCACTCATCTTGTTCTTGGGTTGTCAAGCCAGCTATTTTCTTTCTATTTCGCCGATGAATTTCAAAAGCCCCAAATATGAAGTCACAGACCATAATGTGAAACTTGAACTCGTCTGATTTTCTCTTATGACCTTTCAAATCAGATCATGCATGGAGCTTTGCAGAAGTTTCATCATTAGAATTCATTACCCAGAGGTCAAATGTAGTGACCTCTGGGTTATATAGTTTGTACGATGACTCTTCATCTTCAACAACTGACCTCTCTCCACTTAGGTAACATCTATCACTATTTTTCACCTCTACTTTTTTTATTTTCTCTTGATTTGCTCACATCATCAACCTATCGTCATCTTTCACTATCCTATTTTTAATTCGCGAAACCCTAGACCTTGAGGCATTATAAATATGAGCCTTAACGTCTCTCACCTAACAACACCTAATCATCCGAAAAAATCAATACACAATACAGTAGCATTTAGAATTTTTTCAATTAAGGCTAATCTCTTACTCAATTTTTGATTTCTCTCTCTTTTCTGGTTCTGAGTTACTCACTGATTTGTCACGACCCAAACTGATGGGCCGCGACGGGCACATGGTACCTTACTCAACCGAGTACCAACGTAACGTATCTTCTTAATACATCATCATATACACGTGACATACATGCCTAATAGGGCAACATGATCTTTTATAAACTCAAAACATAGGCCGACAGGGCCGTACAATCTTTCACATACATGACATATGTCGACAAGCCTCTAAGAATACATAAATATCATAATGGTCGGGATAGAGTCTCGCCATACCAAACAATACACGTCTAAATCATACTAACCAAACAAGCAATTCCGAAGCAAATGGAGCGCACCAACATCTTCCGCTGAGCTGATAGCCTACTTGGAGGGCTCTCGACCTGTCTATCGGGACCTGCGGGCATGAAACGCAGCGTCCCCAGGAAAAAGGGGCGTCAGTACAAATAATGTACCGAGTATGTAAGGCATATAAATAAGTACATAAGAGACATGGAAGAAATATAGAGTACATGACTCATCCTGTAAGTCTGAATAACTTTGTAAATCATAAATTACTTTTAGCGTCACGCATATGCGTATGAATGTCATGTCGTGCATAGGTACATGTTTCATAACATCATCAGCCTCTGAGGGCATCCCATTATATCATATCAGCCACTGTGGGTAAAATCATCATCGTATACCAGCTGATCAGGTGGTGGTGCGTATATAACGCCATAACCTTTCTCATATCCCATATACATATATATACATACATATATACGCATATATAACACCATTTGAATACATACATATATATATATATATATATATGCGTATATAACGCCATTTGAATACATACCCATATATGCGTATATAACGCCGTTTGAATCATATTTCAGCTAGTGTGGGCAACATCATCATCATATACCAGCTGATCAGGTGGTGGTGCGTATATAATGCCATAACCTTTTACCATATCCCATATAAATATATTTACATATATACGCGTATATAACGCCATCTGGTCATGGGTCAATTCACGTGGATGCAATGCATGAAATGTACGTCAATAAAATCATTCAGAATGTCATAAGACCATTTTGCCCCTTGAGCAATATCATAATGTAACCACTTTTCAACTTTCGAATTTTTCTGAGACCCATGAACAGATGATAAAAAATTATGACACCTGGAAATTAAAGAACATAGATATTTTTATTACTCCTATGAGTAGAGTCACTTTTGGAATTTGTGCATTTGCACGTTTCGTTCATATCGTATGGATCATGCCAAAAGAAAGAAGGGATAGCCTTAACATACCTGGAGTAGGGAAAACTCCGTGTAATATTTTGTTAGAAAACCTTCATTGATTGAACGAAATCTACCTCTTCTCCTTAAAGATTCACGAACGAAATTTGTTTCTGGTTCTTGAAATGTTTGAACGAAATCAGTGTTCCTTTGAAATTTTTGAGAGGGAACGATTCTGTTCTTGCAATTTGGAAAGAACTTGTTCCAATTAAAGACCACATTTCTTTTGGTTGAAAACTTTAAAAAGGAACGAATTTCTGATTTCCCTTTAGGATTTGAAAGAATCCTTTGGATTCATTTTGGATCAAGGAAACGTTTCTGTTTCTTAAAAGTTTGGAAAGACTAGTTTTTATTTTTGGAGTCACTTCTTTGATTCCTAAGAATTTTTGGCAGATTATTCTAATCCTCAATATTGCTTATGCCTAGGTGGCATAATAAGTGACTAGTTAGTCACTCTTATTTTGGTGGTTTCTTGCCACGTGTGGTTGGGGATAATTATTAAGTTTTTATCCGCTTATTAGTTAATCGGGTAATGTCCTGCTACCTGGTAATTAACCAATTACCCGCATAATTTAAAAATTACCACAATTACTTAAAATATTACTCACTTTCCACATATCTTATACACCTTACTATCATGGCCATGTAGTACCTTGTATGACACTAGTTCATAAATACCGGGTATTTTAGCTCGGGCCATATTTTATCCCAAAATGCTAAACATTGACGAAATTCGTTTTATTTTATTTTACTTACCGTCTTACCTTCATGAATTTACTCATCACTTATGATCCTTATAATCCCCAAATAATCTTTTCCTTGGACTGATGTCAATTACCTTACGACAAATTCAACGTACAATACTGCAGGGTGCAACACTGTCGTAACTTATTACTGCAAAGCGCAACATCACCATAATTTACTACAGAGGGTGACACCATTGTAATATATTACTGCAGAGCATAACATAGTCATAATATAATACTGCGGGACGTAATATTGATGTAATATTGCGGGGTGTAACATCATTCCCCCCTTTGGAACATTCGTCCTCGAATGTTGACTGATGCTCTTATCATTTTTGTAACTTATAGCTCTTGTGAATACATTAATACTCTTCTTGTCATTCAAGCAGTTTCTCTGTGAATAAATCTAATGTCTAGGGTATTCCCCCTCCCCCGATTTAGATTTTTTGCTCATATCATGACATGTTGTTGAAATCTTCCTAATCTTGCAACTTCTGTTACCTCTTGTCATGCGGCCTGTATGACCCTGGCTTTGTAGATGCACTTATGCGATTCATCTTTCCTTTTTCCTTTTACCTTTTAGTCAATCTGTAGGTCTTACTTTGTATATACAAGGCTTAATAGGATGCCTCTCTGGGCCTCTATAGGTATATTGAAGTCCTTTGCTCGACACTTTGTTGGATTTACGAATATTGCTATATCTCATCGCATAGGTACGTTTAACCATCCATATGAATTTACTGCCATAACTCTTACTTTAATTTATCGTTGTTAAGGTCTATAATTCTCTTGGTCCCTCATGTTTTGCTTAGTCGATGTAACTCTTTAGTCTCATCTTCTTTTTAATCAGCCTCTATGTAGGCCTAAGATATCTTCCGACATGCGGCTCTTGGTATCAGTTATTACTTTAGCCTTTCATAGGCGCTGAGGGATATTCATGATAAAATCCTTTAACAATTCAATCCTTCATCTATGACCTGGGCTCAATTCTTTCTTTTAACGTATACCAGAATCTTATACGGCTGTATATGATACATGTATAAAACTCCGAAGCCTTAAGTGAGTTCGTAACGTAACCAACTCTGGATCATTGATCAAATAATTTCTTTCATTCCATTTTAGCTTTATTTCAATGTAAGCTATTACTTTTCCTGGTCTTTCAGCCCCCTTGTTCCGTCTATACTTAGCTCATCTTAGTGCCTATACATGCTAGAGTTTTCGTGCAACTCATATGATCTTGAATATTACTTTTAATTTTACTTCTCATTCATTAGTCATGGTAGGTGCCACTTTCCTTTGGAGTGCTTATAATGTTGTTGTAATACTGTTGTTACACGACCATTTCTTCTTTAGGTCGTTGTGCTTAAGTTGAAGCCTTCTTCCTTATTTCCTCAGCTAGTCTTTCGTTATAGTACTTAGGGAGAACCCTTGACTCTCGTAAAGCTATGAGCTTATTACAGACCTTTTGATGTCCTTCCTTTCCTATAATTATCCATAGTTGCTTACCTCCGCGCACTTGTGCTTATAGGGTTGCTTCAACTGATATTTTGATTGCCTTCCCCGTGGTACTTTCTTTTATCCTCGTAACACTCATATGGTATCTTTAACTACCCTGATTTCTATTTGAATATATCTCAAGTATTAAAACAACATTATTGCGAGGATGAAATCTCCATGTTGGGGTTTACTACATTTACCTTGCATGATTTGCTGATTTGTCTGTAACTTCTTGTCTAGCCATGACTAGGCTCTTCCTAAATAAACTACTAACTACTCATCGACCCATTCTCATATCCATATTCGGCGTAATCTCTCTTAGGTTATTTCCTTTGCCTACTTACCTCTTGCACTAGCTCCTTATTTATCAATAACCTTCCGGGCAAGAAACCATACTTCCTTTTTCTGACATCGTGCTTACGTAACGTTATGGAATCATAGCATAACTGTAGGAATCAGATAAGTGCAATCTAATCCCTTTCTCATTTTTATCGCATTCTTCCTTCATCATTCCATATTTCCCCATTTAGGGGACTATTAAGAGTTGGAGCTACGACGACCTGCATATAAATGTTTGACCTTTTCATCTTTGGCATCCTTTCACATCATCGATGACTCTTACTCGCCTTGCGGTAATCCTCTCGTACCAAGGATAGCAAAATCCCTTACTCACGAGGGTGAAATTTAGTATAACTGGCACATACAGTCCCTTAAGCTGAACTTTGCTTACATTGCTTGTTGTAAGGAAGTGTCTTCCTGAATGATCATTCTCTGAATTTCTCATGAATCTTCTTTTGTAGTCCATTCTATTATTAGCGAAAAAAAATATAAAGTTCTTATGATGGCGACTATCACCAGTCACTCAGTCCCTAATTCATGTTTAGGTTATCTTGTTCACCAGCCCATACTGATCTCTATTATTCTAGGGTCTAGATTTTCCTATTTGTAATCACGTTAGGGTCACGAACTTACTTCTTAAAATGAGAATATGACTTCATGGCCTATACTCTTTTGTTGTCTTAGGGCCCATCACTTTTCACCTCTTTCTTCATTGACTATAGGTTCTGTAACACTCTACCGTTGTCATCCGTGTATCATACCTTATTCATAATGCTTCCTTATCTCTCTTCTTATTTATCTGCTAATATATCTGCCTATCACTTTCTTTTGAAGACTTCAACATGACATCCTTTTGCTTTTAGCTCCCCTTACTTCATCCGTTGGCTCTTCGGGTTGCCAAGCATTCTCGTTTTACTAGAGATGGAGCCATACTAAGGTAATATTTATCCATTTAAGCCTTCCAGTGCCTATCTTTGTAGTACTCACATCTAGCTATACTATTTTAGAGTGCATCATCTGGGTGGCTCATAAAAAGATCTATTAGCACATTTGTAATATCCTTCGGAAATGTTAGCTGACGCAAATAATTCATTCATCATATCTTCTTATACTACTTCTGTTAACCCCCATAGGGCATATCTGGAATGGGTGCGTCCAATTGTATATACCTCTGTTACTGTTGAATATAACTCAAAAAGCTTATGTTCCTCTACCTTAATTATAAATGTCGTTAGCCTTCATTAATTGGGTGCCTCGTACTCTTCTTCCTCTTGCTTCTTCTACTTGTTGAAACTTGTATTTATCTTCTTAATCTCTCATTTTATTTTACCATAAAGATGGATAGATATTTTTGCCTTACGGCTTCTTATCAGGAAGCTTGCACCTTTCAGTACACCTATGATCTGCTAAAGAGCTCACATTTATTTATCGTAGGCATTATACAAAAATCCAATTCCTCTGACTCAACTCTTCCACAACTATCTCTCTTTCCAATCCTTCTTTCCGGATGTAGTATCGTCTTATTACGAATAATAAAAAAAAGGATTTTGGAATTTGAATTCTTATAAGTGAGCTCTATCACACGATCTAGAGTAAGAAGAAAGAGTGACAATCCTAAATGCCATGTAGCCTCCTGCTTATAAGTGTGGTGCACGACACACCCATAAACAAGACTCTACTAGACACGGCTTGTAGACTCCCTAGGATAGAACTGCTCTGATACCACTTTTGTCACGACCCAAACCGATGGGCCGCGACGGGCACACGGTACCTTACTCAACCGAGTACCAACGTAATGTATCTTCTTAATACATCATCATATACACGTGATATACATGCCTAATAGGGCAACATGATCTTTTATAAACTCAAAACATAGGCCAACAAGGCCGTACAATCTTTCACATACACGACATATGTCGACAAGCCTCTAAGAATACATAAATATCATAATGGTCGGGATAGAGTCCTTCCATACCAAACAATACACGTCTAAATCATACTAACCAAACAAGCAATTCTGAAGCAAATGGAGCGCACCAACATCTTCCGCTGAGCTGATAGCCTACTTGGAGGGCTCTCGACCTGTCTATCGGGACCTGCGGGCATGAAACGCAGCGTCCCCAGGAAAAAGGGGACGTCAGTACAAATAATGTACCGAGTATGTAAGGCATATAAATAAGTACATAAGAGACATGGAAGAAATATAGAGTACATGACTCATCCTGTAAGTCTGAATAACTTTGTAAATCATAAATTACTTTTAGCGTCACGCATATGCGTATGAATGTCATGTCGTGCATAGGTACATGTTTCATAACATCATCAGCCTCTGAAGGCATCCCATCATATCATATCAGCCACTGTTGGTAAAATCATCATCGTATACCAGCTGATCAGGTGGTGATGCGTATATAACGCCATAACCTTTCTCATATCCCATATACATATATATACATACATATATACACGTATATAACGCCGTTTGAATACATACCCATATATGCGTATATAACGCCATTTGAATCATATTTCAGCCACTGTGGGCAACATCATCATCATATACCAGCTAATCAGGTGGTGGTGCGTATATAACTCCATAACCTTTTCCCATATCCCATATAAATATATTTACATATATACGCGTATATAATGCCATCTGGTCATGGGTCAATGCACGTGGATGCAATGCATGAAATGTACGTCAATAAAATCATTCAGAATGTCATAAGACCATTTTGCCCCTTGAGCAATATCATAATGTAACCTCCTTTCAACTTTCGTATTTTTCTGAGACCCATGAACAGATGATAAAATATTATGACACCTGGAAATTAAATAACATAGATATTTCTATTACTTCTATGAGTAGAGTCACTTTTGAAATTTATGCATTTTCACAAACAAAATTTGTTTCTGGTTCTTGAAATGTTTGAACGAGAAATCAGTGTTCCTTTGAAATTTTTGAGAGGGAACGATTCTGTTCTTGCAATTTGGAAAGAACTTATTCCAATTAAAGACCACATTCCTTTTGGTTGAAAACTTTAAAAAGGAACGAATTTCTGATTTCCCTTTAGGATTTGAAAGAATCCTTTGGATTCATTTTGGATCAAGGAAACGTTTCTGTTTCTTAAAAGTCTTGGAAAGACTAGTTTTTCTTTTTGAAGTCACTTCTTTGATTCCTAAGAATTTTTGGCAGATTATTCTAATCCTCAATCTTGCTTATTCCTAGGTGGCATAATAAGTGACTAGTTAGTCACTCTTATTTTGGTGGTTTCTTGCCACGTGTGGTTGGGAATAATTATTAAGTTTTTATCCGCTTATTAGTTAATCGGGTAATGTCCTGCTACCCGGTAATTAACCAATTACCCGCATAATTTAAATATTACCATAAATTACTTAAAATATTACTCACTTTCCACATACCTTATACACCTTACTATCATGGCCATGTAGTACCTTGTATGGCACTAGTTCATAAATACCGGGTATTTTAGCTCGGGCCATATTTTATCCCAAAATGCCAAACATTGACGAAATTCATTTTCTTCGATTTTACTTACCTCTTACCTTCATGAATTTACTCATCACTTATGATCCTTATAATCCCCAAATAATCTTTTCCTTGGACTGATGTCAATTACCTTACGACAAATTCAACGTACAATACTGCAGGGTGCAACACTGTCGTAACTTATTACTGCAAAGCGCAACATCACCGTAATTTACTACTGAGGGTGACACCATTGTAACATATTACTGCAGAGCATAACAAAGTCATAATATAATACTGCGGGACGTAATATTGACGTAATATTGCGGGGTGTAACATGATTGAAGTCTGAGTCTTTGGCTCCTAAACGACTAAACGAAGCCTTTGTTTGGTTTGCTGATCGAAAAAAGGTCAGTACACATCGACCTTTCCTCTCTTTAAGCGTTTCAAGATTAAAGTCTTGTTCTTCTTGTTAATTATTTTTTTATAATGTATTAAGTTTGATCATTATGCTTTGACATTATGTATGTGAATTCACTGACCTCTAAAGAATCAGAAATTAATTCAACCAATCATCTTTGTAAACTTAATGAATACTCTTCTAAGTTAAGAAAATCTATGTGCCGTTTGAATTTTGTAGTTGACTAAGAACTTCACATAATCTTCTACACCTGTCTGGACTTTATATTTCAAGATTCTTTTGCTAAAGCTTTCTTGTCTGCTCTACTAATCTTGCCTTGATACTCCCTATTGATCTATATCATCCAGTTGAATCACTTATTTTGATAAAACTAAGACTATAGTAATTATAGACACTTAAGGACGATTACAAGGTTGTTATTGTGATTAGAGTGTATCAGTTCAATTGTCTTGTTTCTTCAAATGTTTTTTATAATCCTGAGACTTCTTGAAATACCATTGTGAAGGTGTCATGTTGACCTCCATGATTGTGTGATCATTTGTAAATTTCAATATATGAAAGTGTTTTTAGAAATGATTGAACTAAGTACTTATGATTTTCTATAATTTGCCTTATGTGTTTTCTTTCAGCCCAGCTTAAGCCATGCGCTTAATTGTTCTTAAAAGCTTAGTATATACTGATTTATACATTATCTTTTGTTATGCCATGCTGTTAAAACTAGAACTTTACTATGTTTGGACTAATATACTTAACCTATTTAACTGGATTAGTTGTCTTGTTATTAGAACCATGCCTACTTAACATAAATATTCCTGCAATTAACCTATTGATCCAATCCTATGTTACTTGAAACTCTGCCATGTCTTGTAGTCTTGCAATTTTGTAAGAACACCTCATTTAATGTGTTTGGATGCCCTTTCTTGGAGATTCTACACTCATTCTTGCTCAAACAGATCCCCTGCTTGCTTGTGCTCTCACATCTATTAGAACTGTGTCACTTCATAAAGAAGAAAGATAAATCTTGTTATTCAAAAAGGATTAACTACAGAGAAATAGGGATATAAGTCAACTATGATCACTGAAAAGTTTAAGGAAAACTTTTGATGTTTATATGCCTTGTTTGAATACTACATTGTGTCTTTGTAAGTATCTTAGTTTGCAATAAGTCTAGCATAAACTTTCACTATCCAGAATCAATTATGATGGCCCTGTTAGTCTAATTCCATGCTTAGTACATAAGTCTTGTTGTAATGTGGTAGTATTAGTTAAAATATAACATGTATACATCTGAATGTCATATATTATGAGTTATGTATTCATCCCTGCCTTAAGGGAACTATTGATTGGTATATCTTAACCAACCAAGATAGGATGAAGATCACTTTAGAGATCACTAGCCCATATATCTTCCCTCTCTCTGTTTTCTTAAAAACTTTGAAATGATTTATTAACTCACGTACTAAGAATGAATTAGAGAATCAATCTATATGTAGACTTCTACTAAGCATACATGCTAAGCACATGATTATAGATAATGATCTTTCATAAGCATGAACCTTCTAATTGTATCATCAAGAGCAATACACCTGTCATCTCCTACCCTCCTTAGAACTACTTGACTCACCAATTCTGAGTACTTATATTCATGTGATGTTATTCTCTCATTGTTTATTGACAAATATAAGTAATCATGTTTGAGTGCTCTTAAGCTTGGTAAGAGTACATGATAATGGTACATGCTTGTGTGCAAACCATTTGATGGTTCTTTGATGATTTGGATGAAATATATCTGTCATTGTGTATAATCACCACTGTGGTAGTGGAGTTTACAGTGAACACCTCATTAGCACTTAAACCTATAGAGAATAGTAAATGTTAGTAGTTAGAGGTTTTTGGGAGTTAAATTTAGTTCTTGGTTGAGTTACTCTCCCTAACACAAGCACTGCTCGGGGTCATTGAGACCCTTGTGATCTTTGAAGGGCCAGGGATTCAACGAGTATTTTGGCCATGAATGAAATTCCACCCCTAGCCTCTAGACTATTGATATTTATTAATCTCTTTAGGTTTAGTGTTCAATGGAACTAAAGGTCTTCATTGTAAATTGAATTACTATATGTGATCTTATATCAATCATGCACTTTTAATTACTGTTGATTGTTGTAATTTATCTTGGGTCCATATCAGTATTACCCATATACAATTATATGTATAAGGTAGCATATCTAATGACCTTCTTGTTTTCTTGAACATGTATTAAATTGAGCCTGCCGAGTCTGAAGTTGCTGTTGTCCATCCTCGCTACCCCTTGGGCCTACTTTATTTCAAGACCAAACCAGAGTCTATTCCTTTTCTCTATTTCTTTATTAAGTTTACTGTTGTTTTTCACATGTACATAACACTTACAATATTTGATTGGATGCTTTGCTTTATATCCTTGAATTATGTTAACAATCTAGGCAAGCGCTAACAATGTAGGATAAAAAAAGCAATACGACTTAGTGGTAGATTATTCAAGTTCGATAATCGCTTCTATTACTCATCTCTTACCCTTTACTAATGATTTTCATTAAGTCTTTTGAAACCAAAATAACCTTTGTGAAAGACGACAATCTTCTCTTTTCAAAACGAAATCTGAAATTGGTCTTCTAAAATTGAGGTTTTCTACAAAGAAAAATTGAACAAGTATTGTTGTAAAGCCAAAGTTTCCAGGCAGTATTTTTCTTC
Organism: Nicotiana sylvestris; assembly: GCF_000393655.2. Lineage (NCBI taxonomy): Eukaryota > Viridiplantae > Streptophyta > Magnoliopsida > Solanales > Solanaceae > Nicotiana > Nicotiana sylvestris. The sequence continues at coordinate 104,351,909 of NC_091062.1, read as the reverse complement.
AAATTAAAACGCGCGATTTGAGAATTAAGGTATACCTAAGGCCCATTTCTTTTGACACCTTTAGTTTACAGAGTTATATAAAATAGTTATATCATTTTTAAGATAAAGTGTTTTAAAACTTAGCCACATCTTACAAGGTTTTGCAAATACAAATATTATATACATACTTCTAAAGGTCTTTCAATCATATAGATGCAAATGTTTTCTTAAAGGCTTTTATAAACCTATATCCTCTTTTCAAAATTAGATTTACTTTTTTTCTTCTTCTTCTAATAATAGGCTTTAAACTAGATATACAATAAGCCATACTTTTAGCATTAATCAGGCAGAATGTAGACAACTAATTCCTTAAACCTAATCTAACTCCTATGAAGCTAGTTCCGGTGGATTTTGAGGGGTGCCTAACACCTTCCCCTTAGAAGAACTAGAACCCATAACTAGAATCTGACCGGTTAGCAGGCTAATAGATAATTGATATTAGTAATTAAATAGGTATCCTAGTATACCTTTAAATATTAGGTAACGACTCTCTTTTATCATCAATAGGGAAACCACTAATTGAATCTTGTTTTGGCTCGTGCAAAATAGGGTGCAACAACATGGCGACTCTGTTGGAGATTTCACACTTAGGTTCTGAACTTAGCAGATTTAGACTAGACTTGGAATTTAGGATTTTTTGTACACTGCTTTAACTGTGCTTAATTTACAATTGTGTACTTACCTGCCTTACTTGCTCATTATGTACTGCTTATTTTAAATGTTATTGCTGACATCTCACTATCTGTTACCACTTTATATATATTGTCATCACACCCTTTCCTATAGAATCTTAGCCATACACTATCACACACAATAGCATGCGAGAGTTGTCTTATATACCCCTTCGAACATTCTTTCAAAATTCTTTAGTTTCAGAGAATGGCTTTGTCAGGTCAACTGACATAACTTGTCGTAGTATTTAGTCCAAATCAAAATTAGGAAACACTCTACTCTAACCAATATAGGTCATATTTCATAAACCTTAGGTGGGTTGGTCCTTGGCGTCGACACAAAATTAGAAAAGCCACCCTAATGTCAACGGGTCATGAACACAATGACATGACTTTTGTGAAAAGTTGAACTAATAATGACTAGACACTTAAGATCCAAAGCAAATATTTATCAGACCCTTTCTCTACCATCTTCAGAAATGGAAATCAATTAAAACATCCTCGAGATCAACATGGTGATGGGAGCAACGCACAAGCTAAAGCAATGGTGGAAGAACATCTGCCGAGAGCATGTCAGAGTACACCTATAAGCATTGACTGCCTTGCTAAACATCCGAGCTGACAAGGTGCTTACTAGCCTGCTGATAGAGTTTTGGGACCCGACCAAAGTAGTTTTCAAGTTTGCTGATTGTGAGTTGGTGCCAATGTTGGAGGAGGCCAATATTGCCGCTCACCATGCTCGGCTACAGGTTTCTTGGTGCTTTGGGTTTGGAAAAAAGTTGGGGTTTGAGAACCATTAAGATGGATGGGTAAGCCTGGACCAATTGCTCGACAGGTTCGGAAATCGTGAAAGCTATGAGTGGTACTTGGGATAATTTCAATGTGATCAGGTAATGTGGAAATGTCTCTAACCCATAACCTTCTCTTTGGCGCTTCTAGGACTGTTTGTTTTTCCACAAAGAAGAGGATAGATCAATATAAACTTGTTGCCTGTGGTTTTGGTAACATTCCGGGCCAACCTCCAAGATACCTTGGTACCTATGGTATTAGCAGAAATTCTCAGAGGATTGTCTGTATTTTCCCTGGGGTATTTCTTCAAGGGTCACAACCTATTACTTTAAATCTGCGCCACGGAGCACTTCTTTCAGCGAGAGGCCACAATTGACTACTTTATGGGCGTTAGTAACATGATTCAAAGTCATAGTGAAGAAAAAATGAGACATTAGGTCTCCCCGCACGGAAAAGAAGAATGCTGACTAACTTAAGCGAAGAGTGGATCAATTGGAAACTCTCATGGTTGAGTGGAAGGGAAATTCTAAGGACTCCCTAGATATATTTCATCGAGCTGATAGGACTCAAGAGCATCCAACCATATTTTCCACTACGAGTTCTCAGGTAGTTTGGGCTGATTTAGGATGCACCACTATGGATGAGAACAACACTATATGAGGACGAGTACAATGGGAAGATCCTGATACCAACAATAAGGAGGGTTCATGAGGAGTGGAGTTCTAGTCACAATGCAATGGGTCAAAATTCATGGTGCACTCCAGAATATTATGTTTGGATCAATGAAGAGGATGAACTAGCCCGACTAAGTAGGGAAGGAATAGCCTGGCTGGAAGATGCATGTCACGACCCAAACCAATGGGCCATGACGAGTGCCCGAGTCCTATCTGTCGAACACCCCTAAGCATACATCTAAGATATAAACATGAATTAAGGGCAGGTCATGCATAACATCTTTTAATAAACGATTGAATCATGTGAATAACATAGCGAGAAAACATGCCCAAAAGATATATATATATATATATATATATATATATATATATATATATATATATATATATATATATATATATATATAGAATACGGTAGGGCGAGACGACAAGGCCACATACTATCCAACTATACATGACTGTCTACAGACCTCTAATAGAGTGTACAACTGTATAAAGGACGGTACTAGGCCCCGTCATAGCCTTGTATGTATACATATATATATATATATATAGAATACAGTAGGACGAGCCGACAAGGCCACATACTATCCAAATGTAAATGACTATGTACAGACCTCTACGTACAACTGTATAAAGGATTAGATCGGGCCCCATCATACCAATATATGTATACAAAATATCATACCAAAACCCAATAACAGCTTTGAATCAAATGGAACACACTAACTCTCATTGAGAAAGGATCATAAGAAGGGGGACCGTCAGCCTGGCTACCTGCACCTGCGGGCATGAAACGCAGGCCCCAGACAATAGGGGCATCAGTACGAATAATGTACCGAGTATGTAAGGCATAAATATTAGTATATAAAAGACATAAAAGAAACATGGGGTAAAGGACTCCACCTGTAAGTCTAAATAGACTTGTGAATCATGAAACATTTATAATGTCATGCATATGCGTATAAATATCATATCATGCATAGGTATATGCATACATAACATCGTCAAGCCTCAGAGGACATCCCATCATATCATCTTGGCCTCAATATGCGAAATTATTAACGTATACCAACTGATCAGGTGGTGCTATGTATACAATGCAGTAACCTTTCCCCATAGCCCATATACATATAATATCCGCATATATAACACCATCTGGTCATGGATCAATGTACATGTATTAATGAATGCAATTCATAATGAAGTCAATAAGTTCTCTCAGAATGTCATAAGATTAATATGCCTTCGGATAAACTTTATCAACTTACGTATTTTTGGAGACCCATGAACAAACAATATAATAACAGCATAGGCACCCTTAGTACTTCTATCACGACCCAAAACCCACTATAGGCCGTGATGGTGCCCAATGTCACCGTCAGGCCAGCCAACAGTGAACGATCACATTAATTGTTCATTTTATTTCTTTCGAAATCATAAAAAATTTATTAAACAAGAAAATTTACGCATTTAAAATCATGGGTATATACATAATTAGTAAGGCATAAAAATAAAAGGTGATGATAATGTGCAAATCTGTATACATCAAATAAAATATCCCAAAATCCGGTGTCACAAGTGCATGTGTATTCACTAAAGAGTACAACAATAATACAACATCTGTGTGGAATATAAGTTAGACAAGATAAAGTAAATAATATGATGGGGACTCTGTGGGCTGCGATACGTAGCCTGAAATGCAGCTCACTATAAAGCCTCCTCGGCAGTTGGGCTTACATGCCAAGATGACCACCAAATGAACCTATCAGATCCTACACATTTAGTGTAGAAAGGTAGCATGAGTACTCAATGTGTACCCAGTAAGTATCTAGCCTAACTCCGCAGAAGTAGCGACGAGGAGTCGACATCGACACTTACTAGTGGTCCAATAAATTAGTATGATAAGTCATAAACAAGTATGAAGTACAACAATAATAATGAGGTAGAGCAGTGCTAACATAATCCTCCAACATTTCTTTTGACTATATAAATATCTCAAATCTCCTATGATGTCTCAACATATCAAAAATATCAAATAGAATCTCAACTGAATAAGAAATACCATATAAATGATAGGCTCAAATAAAGAGGAATCTCATAAATAATCAGACTGCTAGCGGTATCACGCACGATTATACCGAGGTCATACTTCCTGATCCAGAGTGGTGTGTACATTGCTAAGGGTCGGCCGGCGCGAACCAGAGTTGCATCTCAATATACTGCCGAGGCGTTCGGACCGATCCATAGGAGAGGAAGGAACTTATCAAATTACGAGTTACGTAATTACAACATAGGTGCAAGAGCATAAAGTAAACATGACTTTTACCGTTTATCAAATATCTCGCCAAACAACTCAAGGTGATAAAACTCAGCCAAATATATTCCCAAATCAATTTCAATTATAATTTCACTTAATTAAGCAAGCAAAAACATGAGTTCAAAATGATTCAATTATTACATGATAAGGTCCTAAGTCTACCCGGACATAAACATGTTTTTAGATATGTACGAGCTCTCGTCATCTCATGCGTACGTAGCACCCATATCTAGTAGAAAATAACAATTTTAATACATACGGGGTAGTTTCCTCCTCACAAAATTAGATAGGAGACTTACCTCGCAACGAAGTTCCATAACCGGCTCCAACGCCACTCTAACCCCTCAAACCAATGCCCATCGATCCGAAACTAATTAAACAACGTGCAAACCAATAAAAATATACTCCTATACCCATAATTAATCAATTTATAAAAATTCTCAACTCCGCTCAAAAAGTCAACCCTTGGGCCCAAGTGCCCGAATTTTGAATATTTTCGTAGATAAACTTTACCCATAATGCTACGAACTCAAATATATGATTTATTCCAAATTCCATGTCCAATTTCGTGGTAAAATCCAAAAATACCAAATTCTAGGTTTTTATCAAAATCTCACAATTTCTACTAATTTCCATGTTTAAATCCTTGTAGAATTTATGTAGTTAACTAACAATATGCGGGAATTACTTACCTTGACATAGATGATGAAAATCTTCCCTCTAAGAGCTCCAAAAATCGCCCAACCAAATGAAACATGTGAGAGAAATGGGGTAAGTCTCGTATTAAATCAAATCTGCCCAGGGATCTTCGCATCAACCAAGCTAATGGCCGCTTCTGTAGCATCGCTTCTACGGCAACACGTCCGCTTCTGCGGAAAGAACTAGAGGACACCCCATCTCACCTGCGATCATGGTCATGCTCTTGCGACATCGGAAGTGTGATAATTGACCCCCACTTCTGCACTCCCTTCGCTTCTGCGCTCTAAGAAGCCGCATCTGCGCCATCGTAGATGGATTCAAAATGTCGCTTCTGCGATCCTTCCTCATATAGTCTTTCCCCGTTTCTGTGATGAGCAACCCGCTTCTGCAACCAAAAAATCTGCAGAAGCGACTGCACCAGAACCTCTTCAGTGGAGAAATCATGAGACAACACGATTTGAACCACGTCCTTAACTCACTTGAGCCACTCGGGACCCCGTCCTAATATCCACAAGTTCCATAACATAATACGTGCCTACTCGAAGCCTCAAATCATGCATAACAACGTCAAAACTACGAATCGACGATCGAAACCTTTATTTAAATTTTCAAACTTTTAAACATCACCGAACGCATTCGAATTGTACCAAAACATCCCGGAATGATGCCAAACTTTACGTGCAAGTCAAAAATCACAATACAAACCTATTCCAAGGCTTGGAATCCCAAACGGATATCGATAACACCAAAGTCCACTTCAAGTCAAACTTAAGAATTTCTAAAATTTTTAAAATGCCAACTTTCCACTATAAGCGCCGAAATGCTCCCGGGTGACCAAATACTCAACCCGAACATACGCCCAAGTCTGAAATCATCATACAAACCTATTGGAACCTTCAAATCCCAATTCCGAGATCATTTACTCAAAAGTCAAACCTTAGTCAACTACTCCAACTTAAGGCTTCCGAATTGAGAATTTTTCATCTAACTCAACTCTGAACTTCCCAAAATTCGATTCCGACCACACGTACAGGTCATTATACATGAAGTGAAAATACTCAAGGCCTCAAACCGCCATATGATGTGCTACAGCTCAAAATGACCGGTCGGGCCGTTACATTATCCCCTACTTAAATATGTGTTCGTCCTCAGACGTGCCAAGAACTATTTCGGAATTGCCCCAAACCACTGTTTAACACCTCATGCACCTACTGGTGCCACTACAACCAATGTGAATACATTAGCTCAAGTTCCAATCCTATATTTTACATATCCATACGATTGAGTCCTTGGGTTTCCGAAATAGTGTAAAAAGAAGTGCTTCGAATCATTGCTATTTGACTCGGACCTGTTCTAAAAAAGTCGAGGTATTTCTAATTGTTTGTTGACACGGACAAAGTCAAGCCAGACTGAATATCCTTCCTGCTACCTTAGAACTAAATTCCAACATCTGAAATTCTCTACGAGACCTGATTCTAACATATGAACACCATTTCAATCTGAACCCGCTGTACTAAATATGATCATGCACCCATGCTGAAACAACACAATGCACCGCATAATTTGTATGCCCATAATAACATCCTTCAACCGTAGAAGTTGAAAATTCACTAACCTGATGCCCGTAGTATACCTCATATGCGCATAAGCCCTGATCTGACCGTCGCAACACTACAATGATGAAAACAATGCATAGAAGCTCATAACCACTTACCAAATTAATAAATCATGGAGTCCTTCACTCAACAAGAACTCTTGCCTCATTCTGAACTAAATAGTGACATTTTCCCTCTAATATGCCTTATATAAATCCGATTGCACTGATTTCAGGTCCAACAACCTCGTCTCACCCAGTACAAGTAGCTCAAGCAATAATCCACCTTAAACACCGCCAAAAAATCTCATATGACACCATAAATACGCCAACAAACTATAAACTCAAATGTGACCCATAAGGAAGAACGAACTCTGGCAAAGAACCATTTAGCCTACCTAACGTATAAAACGACAAAACAGATACTATAAACCTATCTCAGAGATGCGAAACAAGGCACACCAAATAAGAATAAGGAACTATACTCAACATCTCACTGTTGCGGCGTGCAACCCAATCCATACATGATACCGTTACGGCGTGCAACACAATCCAAACATGATAATGTTGTAGCGTGTAACCCGATCCAAATATGACACTATTACGGTGTGCAACTTGATCCAAACAATATACCCGTGGCGGCGTGCCACCCGATCCACACATAATAGTAAATAAGGAAATACCCATCAAGCCACAATGCTCATATATATGGAATACCCAAATATCGACCACAAGCACGCCAAGTTCATAAATACAACCTTGGGGAGACGGATAGCACCATGCGCTACAAAATTCAATCACGACTAAGGTGGAATAAATGACGTGCATTTAGAAAGCCATCTTGCTCATATAACACCACAAGCTATACGGGATCATAACACATGTGCGAATAATCAAGTCATATCATAACCCATATGGCATAATAGAGTATTAAATAAAATAGCTGACGACCGGAATAACATTGAACACCCGAAGACTCCTCCATAAGCAGTGCGATGCTGAATGAACCCATCTAACCTGATGTAGAACATACATTCACATGCAAGCCGAGCTGTCGTCAAATCCAGAACAAATTTCCACAGTCCACAACCCAAGGAATAGAGCACCTCTTAGTCATAACCTCTCCCATTGGCGACAGTATCAAAATCTCCATACCTGATGTCAATTTCTAATAATCAAATAACTAACACATCTCACTTATACGATCTTCACGTGGGATATACTCCCACAACCTCCGCACCAGGTAGCAAAATCAGCACATCTATGGCTGTGAACCATACTATTTTTGTAATGCCTATCATGAACCCGCAATTTAATACACAATGCCTTTTCCGCGGAACACTATTCTCAGGCGACACCGAAATAGCGCCAGCATACTTTGAACATCTGGGAATCCTCCCCTGCTCCTCCGAGCTCATGACATCCCTAACAAAACCAAATTGTAACCTTGATCCTCAACTACCAATCTCTATACCGCTCGCCGCACCTACATGTTGCTACGTGGGAGTACAAGAATTTTATCATAACCCTTTAACCACCGGTAGAATAAACATTTTATCACGCAACTATATTTCCATAATCGCAGAAAATGCGAACCTCAAGTCGTGGTCTAAATCGCCACACTCTTTCGTGATCCATTTACACATATCAAGGCCATCAGAATTAAATACCTCTAAATCAACCAAATTATGGTGGATGCCAAGCCTGCAAGTACACCTACGAATTACATGTATAGCTCAACACACTGAAGGAACTGATAATTTCCACAACCATGCTGATGCGAGCCATTACTATCTAGCTCAACTCCTTCCAGTTTACTCTTGACTTGCCTTTGGAATAATAGTTCTATTCAAACACATAACAAACCTCAATCAATACTCATCTCGAGTGACCCAAATCATGTGACCACATTGTCTCAATACCTATAAGCCATCTCAGCCTTCTCGTGCACTCAATAGTTTCTCCAATTGATACACCCGTTCTGAAAGATCTTCTACGAATCCGAAGTTATTTCTCTAACACTGCACTGTAGACACAATGATAACATAGAAATTCCCCAACTATTCTTCACTCTGCCGTAAAACACAGTCCTCAGCTACCTATTGAACCCAAAATCCTTAGATGCTACACTTTAATTCTTGAACCCACTAGAACTATTGTTGAGAGTCACCCATTCTGACCTGGTCCCGAATATAACCAAACTCTAGTGCTTTACCAGCATATGAACATTCCCGAAGAAGCAACTGGATGAATTCTTTTCCTTGCACATCACAGCCACAAGAAGCATAAACTATGAGTCATCCCAAAGCCTACACATGAATAAATAAGGCAAAATGCAACACACATTCCTCAAGTCCTTTGCCCGAATTACCCCCTGACGTTTCCCTTTCTTAGTCTTAATTAATCCATCAATGCCCTGATAACTAGAAACTACATAGGCACACAACTACGTTACCCAATCCTAGATGATGGGCTCCTCCACTTAGTTTTAAGATACAATCACATAAATCTAGAACCCATAATGATTTTGCCTTCTCAATTACATTGATCTCTCACCGTTAACCCGCCAAATTTCTTGTAACCTCTTGTTAAACTTTTCATGAACATTTCGAATTATCAGCCACATTCGTATATTCGACCTCCTACTGGGTAGTAAGTAGAACTCTTCATAGAAACTTCATCAAAATCACGCAACCGATAACCTGTTCAAAGGAGATAGCCCACATGTGGAATTCCATACTGACATCTTCCAACGACACTACACTAGGTATAACTACCACGAAATCAGTAAACTCTCTTGAGCCCATGCTCACTCGCCAGCCGGAAGAGTTTGTTCATTCCCCATTGACATCAACTGAAAGCCCGACAATACGCTCCAAACTAGAAGTCATGTCGCATCCCATAACGATAATCAAACTTCTACACCCCTCTGCATTCCAGGCAAACTTCTTTCTTTCATATTCAACCTTCCTCGGCACAGTAGCCACAATCCCAAATGAAATCTGTAGACCTAGTCACTGCCTACCATGATCCCCAAGTCGCTCTAAAATTTTTCATGGCATGTGGCTATCCTACCACATATTCCATACGCTACTCTGCCACTCCTACTTCGGTTAAACCATCTCTTTAAGAAACGTCTCGACCTCTAATGTTCATACTTGACCTGCTAGCAATTCAACCACTGCGAGACACTACCACCATGTCCTTCTTCCCCCTTAGCTGCCAAGATACTAACTTAAATCATAATCCATCTCTGTAGCACCCAAACTAATACATTGCTACCAATTCTAAGCCTCCTCGAAGATCATCTCTCTCGAGCCATCACAAAAGAAAGACTGTTTTGACTCTAAAGCCGCCATACATCGCCATCTATGATAACCGCTGCTTAGGCACCATTCCACAACACCCTACCCCAAAAATAAACAAAAGAAGGACATCACACTGACGAGCCTCAATACATTCAAGCAAGGACGATAACACCACAATATTAACAAGAGTTCCATTAAATTAGGAAATATCTAATCTTGCGACTCCATCAACCAATGCCTAAACATCTATAGTCTAATTGCCTCTCCTCCGCTGGAATCAAATGTCGAATCTCCTATTCTTGAACCAATTAATCATCCTCTTGGATCATTCGTTGCCGCGACACATAAGTAAGAACCCTACAACTCACACCGGAACTACGCGATAACAATGCATGAGCATCACAATACATTGTGCATACCTCAAAACCGTAGGCAACATCAATACTAGGATGAAATGACATGACACTCCTCCACAAGGCGACGATATTAGTCTGCCTGCATACCTAGAGAAAAATATCATGTACCTCATTTGTAGCATTCTCGTTACTTGTAGGTGCCCAACTAATAAAAAGTGCATGATGTCACATGTGAATGAGTAGGAGGGAACAAAAGGCATAAGCTTCAACGAAATCATATCGCACGATGAGGAATCAAGGAAGGGAAGTTCTTCTAACAGCCATGTAGCCTCTCGAAGATAAGTACAAATGTCTTCATACAGATCCGCAAGACTCTACTAGATTTTCTCATGACTCGTGAGACTTAACTGAACCTAGGGCTCTGATACCAAGCTGTCATGACCCTAAACCCACTACAGGCCATGATGGCGCTCAACGTTGCCGTCAGGCAAGACAATGGTGAACTATCACGTTAATTGTTTATTTTATTACTTTTGAAATCATAAATTTTTTATTAAATAAGGAAATTTACGCATTTAAAATCATGGGTACATACATAATTAGTAAGGCATAAAAATAAAAGGTGATGATAATGTGCAAATCCGTATACATCAACTAAAATATCCCAAAATCCGATGTCACAAGTGCATGAGCATTCACTAAGGAGTACAAGAATAATATAACATATGTATGAAATGTAAATTAGACAGGATAAAGTAAATAATACGATGATGACTCTGTGGGCTGTGTTATGTAGCCTGAAATACAGCTCACCATAATGCCTCCTGCTTATAAGTGTGGTGCACAACACACCCATAAACAAGACTCTACTAGACACGGCTTGTAGACTCCCTAGGACAGAACTGCTCTGATACCACTTCTGTCACGACCCAAACCGAAGGGCCGCGACGGGCACCCGGTGCCTTACTCAACCGAGTACCAACGTAACATATCTTTCTTATCATGTTATCATGAGTAAATGAGCTAGAAAACTCGTCCTGAGATAACAAGAATAAAACATAAGGGAATAGTCAACATATGAAGACCCAACATGATATACAAACTAATATATGTGACATACGGGCCTATAAGGCCGACATGACCATTAGTAAACTCGAAACATAGGCCGACAAGGCCATACAATTATCCATACACCTGACATATGTCTACAAGCCTCTAAGAGTACATAAAATCATAAAGGTCGGGACAGGGCCCCGCCATATCAATCAATACATATCCAAAGCATACTGACCAAATAGGCAACTCCGGAGCAAGTGGAGTGCACCAACACCTTCGCTGAGCTGATAGCCTACTAGGAGGACTGTCAACCTATCAATCGGGACCTGCAGGCATGAAATGCAGCGTCCCCAGGCAAAAGGGACGTCAGTACGAATAAAGTACCGAGTATGTTAGGCAGGAAAGCATAAACAAGAACAGTAATGTAAAGAGAGAGATAGAGGAGATACAACCTGTAACATCAGAGTGCCTCTGGGGGTTACTGATATGAAATGCATAATACATATATATACATAAACTTTTTAAAACATTCGCCTCTGTGGGCATCATCATCATCATATCGTACCTGGCCTCAAAGAGGACTCGGTAAAAGCGTACCCGACCATCATAAGGTTCGGTAGAATCGTACCCGTCCACATGGAGATCGGTAAACCCAACTGATCAGTGGTTGCACAATAGGTGCCGTACCCGGCCGACTATAGCGCGGCTCGGTAGAGTAAAATAGATACTATATATAATGCATGCTAGACTCATGGAATCATCTTCTAAACCTTTTGGAGTGACTTAAGAACATTATGGACATCCCTACCATCAATATGAACCTTAGTAGGATTTAAGGATCATACACACTTGTTTAGAATAATTTTATAAGGAAAGAACAACATGGACAACCTTAGTTGCTAGGAGTAGAGTCATTATGAAATAGCGTATCGTTTATGTTCATTTCATTTTAGACCATGCCAAAAGAAAGAAGAAAGTGCCTTAACATACCTTAAACCCGTTGAGTCCTTAATCCCTTCCAAGCAACTCTTCAAACAAGTCAACTCAATCTATCATAGTATAAGGAGATTCAAAATCAGTGCTGAGCAAAGGCTAAGTCTATAACTTAAGCTAGTAGCTCGTTTACGTAAATTTGGGCAGCATCTCCATTGTAACAAGGGCCTCCTCCAATACCATATACCAACAACAATGACCAGAGCAATCCATCAATACATAATTATCAATATCAAGACACCATATAACCACAACAAGTCACAACTACATTACGACGAGCGGCAAACTCCGATTGGAATCCGTATACCCCTTATCAATCCTTATAGACTTCTTACTTCAACATAAAAGTATCATTAACTTGATAATGAAGTCATTAATCAATGATTCCAGCCTTATACCATATATTTATAACAACGAAAATAATCCACAACTTCAACTATCTCCAACTAGCAACTTTATTCACTAGTTCAGGTCTAGCCCATCCATTTAACTTAATCAATATCAAGATAACCTTAGGCACAAGCAAGAACACAATATACATACCTCCTACAGTAACTTCAAGTCAAAATCCAAGTTATATTCATTTTACAACAACCCTTAATAGCAATACAACACCATAGAAGTGACTTAAGCTAGTCCAAGTATTATCTTATAGTTTATCATCCTAACAACTTAACCAACATACAAGCAAGCTTAAGCACAATTAGTAGGTTGTTATACTCACCTTAGACAGCAGCAACAACTTGGAATTTCATCCAAATACAGCCCACAACAATCCTCAATGACAACACAACCTCAAAGAGGTGTTGTTCTTCACTAGAACTAAGTTTTGATGTTGAAATATGGTGTAATCACTTTGGAATCACTTCAAACCCTTGTGATATATGTTTAGGAGGGTTAGGAGAAGTTTGGAGACGAACTTTAGTTGAAAAATGAGCAAAAATAGGCGTCCAAATCGTTTATAAATTGAAGTAGGTCAACCACCGCCTAAGTGGGTCCCATTGGGAGCTGCTTGCGCGGTCTCGCGAAAATGCGAATATCTCTCTACTCCGATGTCGTATTGACAAACGGTTTAATGCGTTAGAAACTAGACTCATAGAACTTCAATTTGGTAGGTAGAACACCCCATTATTCCAAGTATATTTGGAGAAATTCTCAGATACATTTGACCTAAATTTCAGCAAATTTATGAATGTAACTTGTGATGACCTTTGCCAACTCTTGTTCCACAACTTGCTTGCCTTCAAAATGTAGAAAATGAATATCATACGACTAAAATAACTCATAGAATAACCTCCTTATCATGTTAATAACCCTAGTCTCACCCCAAAGTACATGTTATAACATTCGAAACTTGTCAACTTTCGACGAAACTTATTTTCTTCAATTGGTTTAGCTTCTAAGATTTCCAACCCTCTTGGTAATCGTTATTCATGATCTTAAATATTTGTAACCTCCAAGGTAACATTATTAACTTACTTTATTTGCTTCCAAATAGAATCTCATTTCCGAGCTTACATCAATGACTTACGATGTACTCTCACGTATGAAAACTTGGGGTGTAACAAACGCGTACCTAGTAAGCATCTAGCCTAACCCCGGAGTAGTAGTGACAAGGGGTTAACATCGACACTTACTAGTGGTCAATAAATTAATATGATAAATCATAAACAGGTATGAAGCACAACAATAATAATAAGGTAAAATAGTAGCTAACATAATCCTCCAAAATTTCTTTTAAATATATAAATCTCTCAAATCTCCTATGTTGTCTCATTATATCAGAAATATCAAATGCATTCTCAAACGAATAAGGAATACCACACAAATGCCATGCCTTATGCCGAAGTCGTACGACCTAATCTAAAATGGTGTGTACACTGCCGTGGGTTGACCTGCGCGAATGAGTGATGCATCTCAATATACTGTCGAGGTGTTCAGCCCGATCCACAAAATAGGAAGAAACTTATCGAATTACGAGTCATGTACTTATAACACAGGTGCAGGAGCATAGAGTAACATGACTTTTACAGTTTATCAACTATCTCGCCAAACAACTCCAGGTGATAAAACTTGGCCTAATATATTCCAAAATCAATTTCATTTATAAATTCCCTTAATTAAGCAAGCAAAAAATATGAGTGTAAATGATTCAAATATTACATGATAAAGTCCTAAGTCTACCCAGACATAAACATGCGTTTAGCTATATATGGACTCTCACCACCTCGTGCATATGTAGCACCCACATCTAGTAGCACATAATAATTTTTAATACCTACGAGGCAGTTTCCCCCTCACAAATATAGATAGGAGACTTACCTTGCAACGAAGTTCCATAACCAGCTCGAACGCCCTTTAACACCTCAAACCAATGTCCATCGATCCGAAACTAGTCAAACAACGTGCAAACCAATAAAAATATACTCACATACTCATAATTAATCAATTTATAAAAATTCTCAACTCTGCTCGAAAAGTCAACAATGTCAACCGTCGGCCCCACACGCCCAGTTTCCGAAAATGTTCGAAGATAAACTTTACCCATAATGCTACAAACTCAAATATATGATATTCCAAATTTCATGTCCAATTTAATGGTCAAAATTCATAAATACCAAAATCAAGGTTTCTTTCAAAATCTCACAATTTCTACAAATTTCCATATTTAAATCCTAGTAGAATCCATGTAGTTAACTAACAATATGCGGTAATTACTTACCTTGACATAGAAGATGAAAATCTTCCCTCCAAGAGCTCCAAAAATCGCCCAACCAAATGAAAAATGGGAGAGAAATGGGCTAAGTCTCGTATTAAATCAAATCTGCCCAGGGATCTTCGCATCTGCGAAGCGAATGGTTGCTTCTGCAGCATTGATTTTGTGGTGTCACTTCTGTGGCATCAAGTCTGCTTCTACAGAAAGCACTGGAGGCCCACCCCATCGCACCTGTGATCAAGGTCCCGCTTCTGCGATATCGCAGGTGCGATAATTGACCCCCGCTGCGCTTCCTTTATTTCTGCGCTCCAAGAAACCGCATCTGTGCCATCATAGATGCGTTCAAAATGTTGCTTATACGATCCTTCCTCACCTATCATTTTCCTGCTTTTGCGATGAGCAGCTCGCTTCTACAGCCAAAATTCTACAGAAGAGGCTGCACATGCACCAGAACCCCTTCAACAGAGAAATCGTGAGATGGAACGATCCGAACCAAGTCCGTAACTAACCCGAGCCACTTGGGACCCCGTTCGAATATACCCACAAGTTCCATAACATAAAATAGACCTACTTAAAGTTTCAAACTTCTAAACTTCGTCGAATGCGTTCGAATTATACCTAAACATCCCAGAATGACTCCAAACTTTATGTGCAATTCATAAATCACAATAAGAACCTATTCTAAGGCTCGAAATCCCAAATGGACATTGATAACACCAAAGTCCATTTTAAGTCAATCTTAGGAATATCTAAAATTTTCAAAATGCAAAATTTCCATAATAAATGTTGAAATGCCCTCGGGCAAGCCGATACTCAACCTGAACATACGCCCAAGTACGAAATCATCATACGAACCTATTGGAACCTTCAAATCCCAATTCCGAGATCGTTTACTCAAAAGTCAAACTTTAGTCAACTACTCTAACTTAAGGCTTCCGAATAGATAATTTTCCATCCAAATCAACTCTGAACATCTCGAAATTCGATTCAGACAATACATACAAGTCATTATACATGAAGTGAAAATACTCAAGGCTTCAAACCGCTGAATGACATGCTAGAGCTCAAAACGACCAGTCAGGTCGTTACAACTTATATGAATATAGGCGTTTATGAAAGTTGTTCTTTTGTTCGTTTCGTTTGTATCATATGGATCATGCCAAAAGGAAAGAAGGGATAGCCTTAACATACCTTTGTTGCTTGACTAACAATAGATCATGAGTTCTATTACACTCTACGAATGGTAATCTACATTGTATAAATTGTTGGGATCACAATCGAATCAATTAACTAGGAATTGGATTCGTTACAATATTTTATCGAACACTTAGAGTGCATAAGCTTCATATCATCCTACAATACAATACTAGCTCTTCTCCTCTACTCAAAACACAACCACCATCACAAAAAACTATACTTCACAATTTTCAGCCATAGGATACCTTAAGAAACCACTGAAAACCATTGAACAACTACAACACTTCATCAATGGAGATAAACCTTGGCCTTCCTAGTCACCTTTCTCAATTCAACTGAGCAAGACATAGATGAAATTGAATACATCTAGTGGTAGTTAAATCTTACCTCAAGGAGGAAGAACATAGCAGCACTTATGAAGCTAAGAACATGACATCAACTATAGAGCTAAAAAGATGGCAGTAACTTTGAAGCCAAAACGTAGCAGCAACTAGGTTTTATCTAATTTCCTCCAATTGTTCTACTTGCAATCTTATATATATCTATATGTGGTAGTAATTTAGATTGCTACTAGACTAAGTTAAATAGGAGGGGTGGACCACTTATTTAATTCAATGCTTATCCCATAAGTATATGGATACATAAGACAAAGTTAGGTAGAATCCACCTAAAGATTACCAAGTTCTATTCTTATCTATATGATGTATTTAGAATGTTATATGTGTATATCCCACATTCTATCTTGCTAGACTTGGTAATATTATAATTAATCCCCCTTTTACTGCAGGGTATAATATCGACGTAATAATATAGGGTGTAACATCGGCGTAATAACTATGGTGTGTATCGTTGCTGTAATATTGCAGGGTGTAACATCGACGTAATACTACGGGATATAAAATTGATGTAATACTGTAGGGTGTAACAATGTAGTGGTGGCTTTGCAAATCTATCATGAGATTTTGCTGCACTACCTCGTGACTACCTTCATACGCTATCAAGTGGTACTGGGGTGAATTAATCATATGCTGCCACCTCCTAAGGATGATGACCGAGTAGTCGAATGTATACAGATTGAGTCTGAGATAAAACCAGGGGAAGACCCAGAGGAAGAGCTTGAGTTCAATGATGAAGAAGAAGAATTTAAAGAAGACCCGGAAGAAGAACCAGAGAAAGAAAAAGAGATGGGGAATGATTTCGGGGATGGCTATTAAAAGTTGGTTGATTTCATCCCTTTTTCCCACTTTGTATCTTTATTCCGGACCTTCTTATTTCCCTAAGGGCAAGTTTGTTTGATCCCATATAATCTTATGAATATTGAAAATAATGATGTAACCTCTACTCATGCTTATTACAATCCAAATACTATCAATGGAAACCAAATTTGCTTAGAATTTTAATGTGTCAAATATTCGCGACTTAGGCCTAGCTCCGGCAAAGAGAGGTCCCACGAATTCTAGGAAACGCTATTGCTTGAGTACGTAAACTAACTGCTCTATGTGTCTATACTTGTGCAAACACTGAAACTGACTTCTGTTCTTTTTCTTTTCTTTTTCTTTTCTTTTCTTTTCTTGTATTTCTTTATTATTATTTCCCAAAAAAAGTTAGTTTGTATTGAACCAAAAATAGTGGAACCACCGTACAACTTGAGATCGAAAGGAAAAATATCTGCAATAGATAACCCGAACGAACATGCTCTGGTAATAGCTGATATACTGGGGCAATTGGGAGAGAAAGATGATACACAAAATGACGAACATATGGCCAGGATGGCCCAAGAGATGGAATCATTGATGGAGGAAGTACAACACATTCGGGAATTGGCACATCTGGTCATGACGGTGCTCCCACAACCACCCCGCTTTCCTTCTCTAGATTCAATTCCTAACCACTTTCCCTCAACTACTCGTCAAACAAATATTGCCCTGACTTCAGTCCCTACCACTCAAATCATGCCGCTAGTAACCCTTGCAAACTCACCAAACCCTCCCATACACACCCCTTACATACCAAATTATGTTCAAACACCTTAAAATCCACAAGTAGTTACCAATACATTTCATACCACTCCTTGTGATGGCGTCACCTTCACCACTAGCCAAAACCAACATATCCCTACGGCACATACCGCTGCACATGAGCGATATGTTCCTCCCGTATATGCCGTTTCAGAACCCACCTTCACAGTGCCCGTCACGGTCAAGCTTCCTTATGAAGTTGATCAATATGCTGAAATGCAAAGGGAAGCTATGTATAATTAGTAAGTATCGGTGTCCAAATAATTATAAGCATTGAGAAAACGAATGAATAACCTTTAGGTCTCATGAGGGATCGAAATTCTAGATCATGAGGATCTATGTATCTATCCTGGTGTGGACATGCCGATAGGATACATGCCTCTAAAGTTTGATATTTTGATAGGACATGTGATCCCCATGCACACTTGAGAGTCTACTGCGATAAGCTAATTGGAGTGGGAAGAAATGAGAAGTTGCAGATGAATTGTTCATAAGGAGTTTGACAAGGGAGGCACTTACTTGGTACACTCGCCAAGATCCCCAAAATTGGAGGGAGTGGTAGGATATGGCAGATGATTTCATGGATCTCTTCCGGTTCAACACAGAAATTACCCGTGTTAGGTTCCCTCTAGTAAACTTTCAGAAGAAGTTATCCTAATCATTTTAAGAGAATGCACGTCGATGGAGGTCAGAGGCCACCAGAGCACAACCCATGTTAGATGATAGCGAGTTAACTAAGTTTTTCATCAAGGCTTAGGAAGGGATCTATTTTGAGAAAATGATGGGCATGATGGGGCAGAAATTCCCTAAACTTGTTAAAATGGGAGATATTTTTAGAGGAATGTATAAAGTTCGGCAAGGTACAATCTATGGCCGCATTTCAAGTAGCTAGCAAAGCAATCCAATCTAGTTCAATAGGCAGCAGAAAGAAGAAAAAGGAAGAGGTATCAGAAGTCATTCCCTATTACCAGTCCAATCCACACCATGGAAACAACTCTTACTCTCCAAAAACCTATTCCCCACACCCACCTATTTTTGCTCCAATATACAACACACAACCATACTATAATCCCCAACCTTAATATAACCCATCTCATACCCTTGTAAATCTAAATATACCAAGAACATACGCTCTAGTTCAAGCTACTACTCATCACAATTGACCTACCTATGCACCCCGACCTCACCCAAATTTTGAAGAAAGAGGTCCCAGAAACTACACCCTGATTGCTTAACCTTTGGCTCAACTATTTAAAAGACTGAGGAGATCATGCTTGATACATCCAATAGAAGAAAGAGTTCCTGAGTATCCTTCAAAATACTTTGATGCAACCTAACAGTGCGTATACAACTCAAATGTACCAGGTCATGATACCGAAGATTGCTTCAAATTGAAAAATGAAATTGGGTCACTAATCAAAGGTAGAGCCATTCAGTGCATCCCAGCTCCGCCAAATGTGAACCGTAACCCGCTACCAAACCACAAGAATAAAGGAACTAATATAATCACCTGGATGAAGAATATGACCTTAAAGGAACCATCGTCACAATAGGGAACAATGAGTCTGCAAGGGTCCCACCTCGAAGGACTTCAATGATCACAGTACATTTAAACCTACAATAATGGTCCAGACTTACCAGCAATAGTCCATTGCTGCTATCACGGATGAAGAGGTTCAGGAATACAAGATATCCCATGGACATATCAGCAGAAAGGGAAGCCAAGATGATGGATTTTACAACGACTCATGGAATACCAGGTCGGGGAGGTGTTACGCTCCTGAGGAAGTAAACCGAGGGAATCCAAAAAGGGAACAAATCTAGAGAAGGAACATAATAGATTTGGAGGCTATAGAGTTTGGAAAGAAGATGTCAACCAAAGAATACTCTGTGGAAGAACAATTAAAGGATACCCAGTGCAAATATCAATCATGGATCTCTGATGAGTTTTGACACTCACAAAGATGCCCTGATGAAAGTGTTAAGTAGGGTGAGTGTGCCAATCAAAACCACCAGCAACCCTCGAAAAGATGGTCGAAGAAAATATGATCACCTTCTGAAGAGATGAGCTTCCTATAGAGAGCGTGGGTCACAATAAAGCTTTATAGATCATCACCAAATATGGAGATAATGTGGTGTCCCGAGTACTTGTCGATGGAGGATCAGGAGTTAATATTTGTCCGCTCTCTACCCTAAGAGAGTTGGGTATTCATCTGAGAGAAATAAAAGAAAGTCATGTGAGGGTAAGAGCTTTCGACAGGTCACAGAAGGACGTAATTTGGGAAATCTATTTAGCTTTGGAAATTGGACCAGTTGAGTTCCCGTTACTGATCCAAATGATGGACATTTCATCTTCATACAACCTGCTACTAGGAAAACCTTGGATACATATGGCAGGGGCAATCGTGTCTACCCTATACCAGTGCATGAAGTTCAAGTGGGGTTGTCAAGAGATTGTAATCCATAGTGAATGGATACAGTCAGCTTACCTAGAACATGCAGTCCCGTTCATAGAAGGATTAGATGGGTTAAGTTTTCATGCAGTCGAGATCATGCAAACCACAGAGATAGAAAAGACCGAGCAAAATCTTGAAATGCAGTCACCATACAGATCATAGATTGCTATGAGAGAAATGATAAAGTACGGATATAGACCAGGAACCAGGCTGGGAGCCCGATCAGACGGTATAACAAAACCGATTGACGCGAGTGGGCAGAAAGGTAGACCAACATAGGGTGTCAGCCTCCGACAAAGAAGACTTGTACCGGTAGCTTCGGGAAGAAAGCTTTTATGCCAGAGCATTTTTCGGGTACGGGTTAGAGCTCAACACTAGAGGACGACATCGTCGATGGAATGGGAATATTGTTCGTGACCATGACCGAGGAATGCTTTGACAAAATTGATATCAAGACACTGACCATTCAGAATGACGAACCATGAGAGGACTTGCAGCCGCTAGCCCGTCTTTGGTTCGCTAGGAGTCTTAGTAGTGTGGAATTGTAAAACTTTTGAAAAAGTGCGCGGTCAATTGAGGCTTGAACTGTGTCTGTACTCTTTTTTCATTTACCTCATTGAACGCCTAGACGTTCCTCTATGATGAAAAAAAGAATTGCTTTCTTAAAATTATTGCAAACTTATTTATTGCTTTATTTATACATAGTTTTTCTTTTTAGTAATCAAAACAATAAAAATCCGCATTCCATGATTATGACATGTAATGAAACCCTCGAGCAAAGCGATCCATATTACAAGGAATACGACAAAAGCATGATGTCAGATAATATCCCACAAGAGATCGAACAGCTAGAAAGCTAGAAAAAGCCTAATCTTGAGGAGACAGAAGTAGGCAACCATCTGGAATCGAAGAAGGCGTAAAAGAAGTCTGAATTAGCATCCATCTGGAAGTAAACAGAAAGAGGAATTGGTTGAGCTCCTCTGACAATACATCGACATATTTGCATGTTCGTATGATGACATGATTGGATTAAGCACCGACATCATTTTGCATATATTGCCTACCGATCTTACTAGACCGCCAGTCAAACAAAAACCCAGAAAGTTCAAGCCAAATTTGAGTTTGAGGATAAAATAATAAGTAACCAAGCAAATAGAGGCAAACCTAGTGAGGGTCACCAATTAACCCCATGTGGTTGGAAAATATCGTACCAGTACCAAAGAAGGATGGGAAGATTAGAATATGTGTGGATTATCGAGATCTTAACAAGGCCATCTCGAACGACTATTTCTATTTACCAAATATTCATATGCTCATCGACAACTGCACGAAGCATGAGCAACATTCATTCTTGGATTGTTTCACTGGGTACCGTCAGATCCTGATGCATGAAGAAGATATAGAGAAGACAGTGTTCATTACGCCCTGGGGAGTTTACTGTTACAAAGTTATGTCAAACCTCCTTTTTACCTTACACCCCCGAAAAGGGTATAAATACAAGGGAGTTTTTCCAATTAAAGGACAATCGAAACGGGATTTATTAAAAAAAAACCAGAGTCACCACTTGGAAGATTTATGTTGTCCCAAGTCACCGGTTGAATCCCGAATCGAGGAAAATATGACTCTATAATGCAGTGTGCGAACCAGAAATCCGAGTAAGGAATTCTGTTAACCCGTGAGAAGGTGTTAGGCATTTCCGAGTTTCGCGGTTCTAGCACAGTTGCTTTGATCACACTTGGCTTATTAAAATTATTTAATTACTGATTTTAGATCCTATGTGCATTTGTCTATTAACTGCTTTTAAATCACTTGATTATTCGTAAAGGCCCGAGTTACGCGTACATATACTCTTTTCCTTTGGCGCGTCAAAAATCATGTCACGCGAATGTGTCCATAATTAATAACGCCTAGTTTATTTATTTAAGAAAAATTGGTTGAGGTTGCGCGGGCGCATCCCTCGTGTTGTTTTTAAGATCGTAATCATGTCACGCGAACGTGTCCCCAACCACGATAATCTATTAAATGTGCCTAAAGCAAACTACTATAATTGGTTATTTGTTGTATCTAAATCATAAGAAATTAGAAGAGGTCCATGGAAAATTTGCTAAATAGCACGCCTCAATCTTAATTGCCTAAAATTCTTATTTTTAAAATTATGAGGGCCATAGACTATTGGTGTCATTAACATCGTTCACCTCAATTGTTTTAAAGGCTGAATTATTTAACACTCGATGAAGTTAAAGTTCCCCATGGTCGTTTAATTAACAATCAAAGGCCGCAAATGGGATTCCTATGTGAAGTCCAGAGCCAGGAAGGCTAGCGAAAGGCCTGGGCGTGACTGGGCCGCAATTACGACCCAAATCTTACTCGAAGAAGCTATTAAGTTTGGGCCCAAGACTGAGCCCAATTTCGAAACCCCAACAGGTCTGAGTGGATAACTTAACATCGAGTCCCTGCAGGCCATAACCCAGCGATATTCAACAACATGTTTGATCTAGTTTTTCTTAGCAAGCAATGACAACGGAATTCTCATCAACGGATAGCATATTCGATTTAGTTTTAAACTTGTACCAATATGAGTAATGCATTTTGACCTTATCCTACTATAGAAAACTTTTACATATCTAAACAAATCAAAAATTCATTCTCAACCCAATGCATGCACCTAATTACCTTGAGTACCCAGAGACTTATGCCAATCAGACCAGTATTCATAAAGTCTTATTCCCACAAAGTAGGCAGTCACCCCCTTTAATCGAATGCACTCTGATTTCAGTCAAAACTAGATGATAAACTAAAACTCAACAGAGTCTAACCACATG
Source organism: Nicotiana sylvestris (assembly GCF_000393655.2). Lineage (NCBI taxonomy): Eukaryota > Viridiplantae > Streptophyta > Magnoliopsida > Solanales > Solanaceae > Nicotiana > Nicotiana sylvestris. Next base: position 104,328,201 of record NC_091062.1, on the reverse strand, counting down.
CTGGAACACATGCATAACAAACAGTGAATAACTTAAATCACAGCCCCTATATACAAGATCCAAATGTCCTGAACTACTTACATACAATCAAACCATCAGACCATGCGCTTCATCATAAACGAAAGGCAACATGAGTTTTCTAAGGCATAACATACTACTGTTATATGAAAATGGGCAGATCAGACAAAATGCCATTACAATATACTACTAAACTCCAGAAATTGCAACTAAACAACTAATATTGATGATTAAAAGGAAAACATCATTCATTCATGATGATCTTCAGGTAATTATAGCTCTCATAGTTGCATTTCATCTCCTATAGAATCAGGGAATACCTGGAATTAAACGAAATAAGAAAAAGGGAGAATCAGTAGTTGATAGCAGGGATCAACAACAGGTTCTAGTAACAGAAACAAACCAATAAAGCATGTTCGAAACCCAGAAATGAAGTACTGCAGCCCAGAAACCAGTCTCAAACACCCAATTAAATTAGGTGACCTCAGAACCAACCCTAATGACTAAGTTTCAAACCATTTCTAAGCTCAAACAATCAGGACAATCGATTCTGGAAGAAGAGGATTTCAGATTATAAAGCTCAAACCCAATGAAACAGTATTTTCTCCAGAAGTTTCAGCTGTTTTTGTTTTCCAGAATTTTTATTCTCTTTCAAGTCTCTTGGGTCTATATTTTAGCTCCTGAATCCCTGCCTTGAAAGGCAAGATAGAGATGCCTTTATAGGCAAGGCATTAGGTCAAGCCTCAAGAGTTTATTTTTTGCCCATTTGTCCCTTTTTAATTTTCATTTTAGCTTAACACCCCCTAGTTCAAATTCAGATTTTGCCAAGTAGCCCTCCCAACTTTCTAGAAGCTTCCCAGATAGTTAAAAGTAGATTCCCTCACTAAGACTACCCAAATTAACCCCCGTACCCCTGCTATTTACCTTAAACCACAAATGAGACACGGGTCAAATTAACCCAGGTTGAATCAAGTGAACGAGATGCCCTTCCTTTGTAGATGGGTTAGACCCAAAGCCCAAACAGCTAAATGAACCCAACTAAATTGGTAACAACAAAAATAACACACAAACGACTTCTTAAAACTGAACTGGTTGATTGATTAACCCGTACAAACCAACAAGGAATTAGCTAACCCAATGAATAGACCAGAATAAACCAATTAAGCTAGACTAATGAGGCCAAAATAAACGGGAGAAAATCAAAGGCTTGACTATAACCCAACAAATCAAGAACACACACATTTTTAAACGGACTTGAAAGAAAAATAGAGGGAATAGAAGACAACTCAAAACATCGGAAGATAAGTCAAGTATTTAAACAGAGGAAAGGAGAAGAAAAGAAGAGGGACGGAAAGGTGAAATAAAACACAATAGTTCATGCTGAGGGATAGAAACTCACCAATCGGACTCGAAATTGGGCAGACACAAAGAACTAGGCCAAACTTATGTCGATCATTTGTTCTTTGTCAAGAACAACTGAGCGACATCTGTTTTGCCTAGTCTGAACCTCAAAGCTTGATAGAACAGCACCTCCCGAACATGCATGCCACCAGGATTGACAGAAAATGGATTTTGAACTTTTGGTCCGGGATTTAGAAAGAGGGGCGTGAGGGGGTCATGGAGTGTTGTTTTGGTGGCGTTTGGAGGTGGCGTCACCACCGGACGGTGGTGGATTTAGGGGCGGCTCAGCTAGGGTTAGGTCTGGGCCTTCTGATAGATGGGGGTGTTTGGGACGATGAAATGAGGGGGGGGGGGTAGGGCGTTAGGACATATATATCTTAAATGACCCAGGCTTCTCGTCCGTTCGATCAAGAGACCTCGACGATCGTGATCTGATGCCCGTGAAACGACGTCGTTTCACTTAGTTGGGGGGATGGACAGGGTATAGGCAGGTTTGGGCCGGGTATTGGGGCGATTCTTTTGGGCTGAGGACAAATAAACGGGTTTTAGCCCAGAGTTTCCTTTCATTATTTCCTTTTTTCCAATTCATTTTTTTTAACAAAAATCTTTTTCTTTTCCAAAATTGAAATTAAAACTTAAATTGAATCCTAAACCAAATTATACTACCACATTAAATTAATTAACCCTAATAATTGTTACTACCAATAATTAAAAATCAAATTAAAGGAAAAAACTACCAAAATTCGACATTAAAATTAAAAGTGCAAAATAAACTATTTTTGTGATTTTTCCCATTTCTTATAAAATAATTAATTTGTCTATTAATCCTAAAATGTAAAATTAAATCCTAAATGCAAATGCAACATATTTTTTGTATTTTCTCATCAATTAAAATGCACAAACAAAATGCAAACAATTAATAGAAAATGCCACCAAATCCGACAAAATTGCAAATACTGACAGAAATTATTTTGTTTTGAATTTGTTGGAGTAATACATATAGGGCAAAAATCACGTGCTCAGAGCTGCCCCTCTTTGCCCGGAAACACAAAGAGTTTTCGTGTAAAGATAAGTGAGTGGATACGAGCGATTTTTGTCTGCTTGAATACTCCGTGGGAAGCATTTTTGGAAAGATTTAACCGCACCCTACTTCCGAGGTTGCCTACATATCCTTGGCTAAAAAGGAATCAGGTCAGTGTAGTTCGAGAAATTTTGGTTGCTCGGACTACCACGAAGCTGTGATTTCACTGTTGTTGTTGCTGCTGCTATTGCTTGCTGAACCTCCTTATTACACCATGTCAAAATAAAACAAGAAGCTAGACTAGACTATGATCTATGGATTACAAAAATTCCTATCTATATCTTCAAACTTGATCTTGTGCTTATTGTTGCCTTGTTGTTCTCCATTCTTTCGGAGACGTCCGTTTGTTGCCACCTTGAATTGTAAACTGAGATGTTTTCCCCTTCTTCAGGTGGGCGCCTGACTGATGCAATTGATATGTATTCCCTGCTCTCCAGGCGGGCACCTTACTTCAAAACGTGAATGTATTCCCATGCTAACCAGACGGGCTCCAGACTGATGACTTGAAATGTATTCCCTACTCTTCAGGCGAGCTCCTGACTGCTGACTTGAAATGTATTCCCTACTCTTCAGGCGGACTCCTGACTGCTGACTTGAAATGTATTCCCTGCTCTTCAGGAGGGCTCCTAACTGATGACTTGAAATGTATTCCCTTCTCTTTAGGTGGGCTCCTGACTTCAACATAAACAAAGCAAAGAATCTGAAAGCTAAACTTAAATGGTACTCCCTTGTTCTCCAGGCGGGTTCCTAACTGCTGCATTTGAAAGTATTCCCTGCTCTCCAGGTGGGCTCCTGACTTCAACTTGAAATGTATTCCCTTCTCTCCAGGCGAGCTCTTGACTTCAACTTGAAATGTATTCCCTGCTCTCCAGGCGGGCTCTTGACTTCAACAAAACAGACAAAAACAAAGAAACTTTTATGCCCCAGTTTGGCGGCTGGGGACAGATGTGATTGTAAAACTAAATCATATTACCAAGTATTACTAAGGATTTGAAAGCTAGGTCCCATTATTCAGGGGGGTCCTGACAACTCTTAACTAAACGACAACTTCTGCTAAATCTTGCTATCTAAAAGGATCTTTAAACTACTTCCAATTATCCAAGAGCGTCCTGAAACTCAAAGGTCAAATTTTATCTTAAAGGTGACAGCTTTCATGTCTGAATTATACTACCTTACAACAGAGTTTACGCTAAATGTTGGTATCTAATCGAAATCTTAAGCTAAGTCCCATTATTCAGGAGGGTCCTGAAAACTCCTAATTGAATCCTATCTCGAATATGCAAACTTCTAAGCCAACTTATATTCCTTTGGGATGCATTTATGCTAGATTATGCTATTCTGATCTTTAAACTAGGTCCCATTTTCCAGGAGGGTCCTAAAAATCAAAACAAACCTGTTTGGTGACTGCCTTTCCCCACGGAGAGTTTCTCCGAATCCAACGAATTTTCTGCCCCTGTTTCAATCAAAGAAAATTTTGTCAGTTTAAAGTGGTGGTTAGCTGATGGCATTCTTGCTGAAGATATTTCTCCTACAATGTTTGTTCTGACTGGCTTCTCCGAACTGGCCCTGAACCGCTTTGACTTTCTGACTGACTTTCAAACCCCATGACTTTTGACGAGCCGAGTGTTATATACCCCTACTATTGTCTTACCTCTAACCCCTTTATCTAATCTTTTGCGTCTCCCATGACATTACCAAAACATTCCACCGATGAAGCTTCCGGTGATTCCTTGTATTCCCCTCTTTCGTCGTGTTATCCTTAGTATGCTTTGACCATTCCGTGCTTTTAAATTTGGGAAGTTGGTAGTGAGATTTGAAATCTTTTTCACTCGATTTGAACAAGACTGACATTGAAACATCTTTAGATAAATACCCAAAAGAAAATGAAATGCAATGACTCTGCGGGTTAAGGATAAGAAGAATCCAAAACTAGATGACTGCTACCAAAGGAGAAAGAAAAGAAACTTATCTGGATGGAACAGCTGGTACCAATGATCATGACATGCATTTCGGATTATTCGGCCCAATTTGTCCAACCAATCAACTTTCAGTTGCCGTACTTTGTTGCCCCAGAATTTCCATGACTTGATTACTTTACCCAAACCTCGACCTTGTTCATCCTGCGGTGCCTTGAAAGGTTTTCACTAGCAGACCTCTTTCATTCGTTCATCTCTCGACTCACTTTCGCCTTACGGTGCCCGGGAGGGTTTTCACCGATAAGACTCTCTCATTTTGATTTTTCTCAACTCCCGTCGCCTTACGGTGCCTGTGAAGGTTTTCACCAATAAGACTCTCTCATTTTTATTTTTTTCTGCTTGAACCAGTGTGTTGCCCCTGACATGAATTACCTTTACCTGCTCGACTTGGCATTTCTCAAAGACTGATCAAAAGCTCTTTCTTTGGACCGCAATGTGGGCTTTCAGACAGGGTTAAAAAGAAAGAGTATCACAACATCCACAACTTCGGAATTCAGGTTTATCACAACATCCACAACTTCTGCCCCAATTCCTTGCTTGGGGACTTTTGGGCTTTTGTTTTGATGAGACTGCACCATGAGGCTTCCTACGTATCCTTAAAAGGAATCAGGTCGAATGTAGTTCATGGTATAGAAATTACTTCGTTGTTGTGATTTTTCTTTTCTCTCTTTCTTTTCTTTCTCTCTTTTTCTTCTGTTATTCTTATTTTCTTCTTATTTTTTGCTTTTCTCTCTTTTTTCTTTTTGCTTTTCTCTTTTCTTTTATTTTCTTTCTCTTTCTTCTCTTTTTTCATTTTTCTTCTCCTTTTCCTTTCTTGTTCATTCTTTCTTTTTCTTTTCACTTACCTATTCTCCGTACTTGCATTTCTGAATTGTGCCATTGATCCCAAAAGAGGGGTATGAAAGAAAATAAATAAGGCTCAAAAAAGGGGTGACAAAGGATAAAGTGTTTAGATAGCAGAACAAAACACCTTCGTCATTTCAATCTTCAAAATATGCCAAATACAAACAAGTACAATCAAAGAAAGAAATCATACATAGTATCTCCTGACTGCATCGGAGTTGATAGCCATTTCTGCACATTTCCCTTCTACATCTATAAAATATAACGCGCCATTGGACACCACTCTAGTTACAACAAATGGCCCCTGCCAGTTTGGGGCGAACTTTCCTTTTACTTCAGCCTGATGAGGAAAGATACGTCTCAACACTAGTTGACCCACTTCGAACTTCCGTGGAAGTACCTTCTTGTTATATGCTCTTGCGATTCTATGTTGGTACAATTGGCCATGACATACTGCAACCAATCTCTTTTCATCAATCAGACTTAACTGCTCCAAGTGGGTTTTGACCCATTCAACGTCATCAATTTCTGCCTCAGCAACAATCCGAAGGGATGGGATTTCAATTTCTGCGGGTATTACTGCCTCCGTGCCATACACCAACAAATAAGGAGTATCCCCTACTAAAGTACGAACAATAGTGCGATATCCCAGCAATGCAAATGGCAGCTTTTCATGCCACTGTCTAGAACCTTCCACCATTTTTTGAAGTATCTTCTTTATATTCTTGTTGGCTGCCTCAACTGCTCCATTAGCCTTAGGGTGATATGGGGTGGAATTACGATGTATAATCTTAAACTGCTGACATGTCTCTATCATCAGATGACTGTTGAGGTTAGCGCCATTGTCCATGATGATTACCTTCGGAATCCCAAACCGACAGATAATATTTGAATGCACAAAGTCAACCACTGCTTTCTTGGTCACAGATTTGAATGTTTTCGCTTCAACCCACTTAGTGAAATAATCAATGGCTACCAAGATAACCCTGTGTTCGTTCGATGCTGCCGGCTCGATTGGCCCAATGACATCCATGCCCCAAGCAACAAAAGGCCATGGTGTAGACATTATATGTAATTCAGATGGTGGAGAATGAATCAAATCTCCGTGCACTTGGCACTGATGACATTTACGCACAAAACTGATGCAATCCTGCTCCATAGTGAGCCAGTAATAACCTGCTCGGAGAATCTTCTTTGCCAGAACGTACCCACTCATATGCGGTCCACAAACTTTGGAATGTACCTCGGTCATGATAACTGTGGCCTGTCTTGCATCTATGCATCTTAGCAATCCCAAATCTGGAGTTCTTTTATGCAATACCCCTCCACTAAAGAAAAATCCACTTGCCAACCGTCGAATTGTTCTTTTCTGATCACCTGTGGCCTGTACCGGATATATCCCCATCCTAATATATTCTTTGATATCATGGAACCATGGCTCCCCATCTAGTTCTTCTTCCACCATATTACAGTAAGCATGCTGATCACGGACCTGAATCTGCAAAGGGTCCACATAAGCCCTATCTAGATGATGTAACATTGACGCCATAGTGGCCAAAGCATCGGCGACTTCATTATGGATCCTCGGGATATGCCTGATTTCTATCGACTGAAACCGCTTGCAAAGATCATGCAAACATTGTCTGTACGGTATGAGTTTCAAATCCCGTGTTTCCCATTCCCCTTGAATCTGGTGCACCAGGAGGTCTGAGTCACCCAAGACCAAGACTTCCTGAACACCCATATCCACAGCTAACCTCAAACCCAGAATACATGCCTCGTACTCAGCCATGTTATTGGTACAGTAAAAACGAAGCCAAGCCGTAACAAGATAGTGCTGCCCTGTTTCAGAACTAAGTACTGCTCTTATCCCCACGCCTTTCATGTTTGCGGCTCCTCAAAGAAAAGCTTCCATCCAGGCTTCTCGCCTTGTTCCAACTCATCAATGTGCATCACCTCTTCATCAGGGAAATAAGTTTTCAAAGGTTCATAATCTTCATCAACCGGGTTCTCGGCCAAATGGTCTGCCAAGGCCTGTGCTTTCATTGCAGTTCGAGTCACGTAGACAATGTCAAACTCTGTGAGCAGGATCTACCACTTTGCAAGCCTCCCAGTGGGCATAGGCTTCTGAAAGATATACTTCAATGGATCCAAGCGAGATATGAGATAGGCAGTGTAATATGTCAAATAATGTTTCAACTTCCGCGCCACCCAGGTTAGGGCGCAATATGTCCTCTCAAGCTGAGTGTACTTAACCTCGTACGGTGTGAATTTCTTGCTGAGATAATATATGTCCTGCTCCTTCCTGCCATTGATATCATGTTGACCCAGTACACATTCGAATGAATTGTCCAATACCGTCAAATATAAAATCAAAGGTCGCCCTAGTTCTGGCAGGACCAACACGGGTGAATTTGACAAATACCCCTTTATCTTATCAAACGCCTCCTGGCATTCATCTGTCCATTTGACCGAAACATCTTTCTTTAACAGCTTGAAGATAGGCTCACAAGTTGTCGTGAGCTGAGCGATGAACCTGCTGATATAATTCAATCTCCCCAACAAATTCATTACCTCGGTCTTATTCTTCGGAGGTGGCAATTCCTGGATGGCCTTGATTTTTGATGGGTCCAATTCAATACCCCGGTGGCTGACTACAAACCCCAACAACTTTCTAGACGGCACACCAAAAGCACACTTTGCAGGATAAAGCTTGAGATTGTACCTGCGAATCCTTTGGAAGAACTTTTTCAGATCCCTGACATGGTCAGACTGCTTTCTAGACTTCACGATCACATCATCCACGTACACCTCGGTTTCTTGGTGTATCATATCATGGAATATTGTTGTCATTGCTCTCATGTAGGTTGCCCCAGCATTTTTCAAACTGAATGGCATGACCCGATAGCAATACATTCCCCGCGGCGTGATGAATGTCGTATTTTCTACATCTTCCTCGTCCATTAAGATCTCATGATAACCCGCGTAACAATCCACAAAAGAACCAATCTCATGTTTGGCGCAATTGTCAATCAAGATATGGATGTTCGGCAATGGGAAATTGTCTTTTGGACTTGCCTTGTTGGTATCCTGATAGTCAACACACACCCTAGTCTTGTCATCCTTCTTCGGTACAGGCACAACATTGGCTAACTAGGTGGGATACCGGGTGACCCGAGTGACTTTGGCATCGAACTACTTGGTGTCCTCTTCCTTGATTTTTACACTCACATCCGTCTTGAATTTTCTCAGCTTCTGCTTGACAGGAGGGAATGCTGGGTCCGTAGGCAACTTGTGAACCACTAAATCAGTGCTTAGACCCGGCATGTCGTCATAGGACCATGCAAAAATGTCTTTATATTCGAACAGTGCTTTAATGATATCCTCCCTGAGTTTGGGTTCCAGATGAACACTTATTTTGGTTTCATGGACATTTTCTTGGTCCCCTAGATTAACAGTTTCTGTGTCATTCAAATTAGGTTTGGGCTTTTCCTCAAAATGACTTAGTTCCTTACTAATTTCTTCATATGCCTCATCATTCTCAAATTCCAACTCGTCATCATACTCAATTTCTTGTATTATTATTTCAGAGTTAGATTGGCTTTTAAAACTGGGCCGAAGATTCCTCATGCATGTCATGTAATTGATATCAGTATAAAAAGAAATGTACAAAAGAAGAAAACAAAAACAAAAATAAAATTAGAAGAAATGAAGAAAAAGGAACAATTGCATTTCATTGAATACAAAGATAATAGGGTTTTAACACATCCAACTGGACGGAACATAATATCTGAATTACAGAACCTGGAATAATATAGATAACTAAAAGAAAATCAAACCCCACTACCAAGACTCCCTCCGGATAGGAAGAGGAGTAGCTTCCCAGTTGTTGACTTTTGCACGTGGCCCCACAAATTGTACATCTGCCTTGCTGGATCCTTCCCCAGCCTGAACCATATTAACCTCGACGAATAACCTTTCGAACCCCTTCTCCAAGTCTCCATTGGCTCCAATCAGTGGTCCAGGGACTTCTGACAACAGTTGCTTTCTGGTACCCGGCCTGACGAATGACCTAGACAGACGCGAGACTGGCTTTAGCAATGCCCATGCTTTCTTTTTCATCTTCCTAGCTCTTCTCACGTCTGAAACGGTAGGGTTGAACCCCATACCAAAAGTATTTAGATTCCTTAGAAGGGAGACTAGCTACACAATACCATGCAGAGATGTACCTAAACCCTTGCCCGGTACGAAACCGTTTTTCAACATTTCGACAGCTGCCATGACTGATGCCGCAGCCATCTTTAGAGTTGGCATGCACTTTCCTTCCGGAATTTTCTCTACCGATACTGTGTCGGAAACCTGATAAACCCATGGTCCCTTATCATCGTCAATCTCTATGAACGGAACAATGGCACCGTTGGGCACACACAAATTATCTTCGCCGTGTACAACAATTTCCTGTCGATCCCATTCAAACTTGACCATTTGATGCAGAGTAGACGGGACTGCTTTGGCCGTATGGATCCAGGGTTGTCCCAACAACAGATTGTGCGAAACAACCACATCAAGCACCTGGAATTCCATAGTAAATTCAACTGGCCCTATTGTGAGCTCAAGCACTATGTCCCCGACTGAATCTTTCCCTCCACCATCGAATCCCCGAATGCAAATACTTTTCTTGTGAATTCTTTCATCCTCCACTTGCAGCTTGTTCAATGTGGAATGAGGACAGATGTTCGTGCTAGACCCGTTGTCAACTAGTACCCGAGTAACCACAGAATCTTTGCATTTCACCGTCAGATAGAGGGCTCTATTATGCTCGGTACCCTCCACGGGTAACTCATCATTAGAAAAAGTGACTCGATTTACCTCAAATATCTTGCTAGCTATTTTTTCCAAGTGGTTTACTAAGATTTTGTCAGGAACGTGGGCTTCGTTCAAGATCTTCATCAAAGCTCGATGGTGCTCGTCTGAATGGATCAATAATGACAAGAGCGAGATCTGAGCTGGAGTCTTCCTTAACTGCTCCACAATGGAATAGTCTTGCGCTTTCATCTTTCTCAGAAATTCTTCTGCTTCTTCCTCAGTTACTGCTTTCTTCACCAACACTGGATTATCCTTTGAGGTCTTAGCTTTCCTCAACTCTTCGGGGGCAAAGCATCTCCCTGATCGAGTTAAACCATGAGTCTCACACACTTCTTCTTTAACCTCTTTCCCCTGGTAAGTTACTGTCACTCGTTGATAATTCCACGGGACCGTCTTGCTGTTGACTACTAGAAGCTGAGTTACTTGTTTTATAATAATAGGCTCTGTGCAAGCACCCTTCACGACCACAACAAGTTTACTTGTAACCCTGGTACCACCACTTTAACTTTCTCTGGTTTCACTGTGACAGCGCTTGACGACCCTTTCCCGGCTACCACAGCTGGCTTATTTTCTACCCCTTTCAACTGGACCACTGATTTCCCACTGGTTCCCTTTTCCTTTGAACTGGTTTCACTGGAGCGGATCATCATTACCGTCTGCGAGGGTTTCTTAGCCTCCCCTCCCTTGTGTATCAACTCAATCATATGGGTCTCATGGTGAGCTGGTATTGGATTCTGGTTGATATTTGGTGTTTCTGGGGCCTGAACCTCAATCCGATGAGTATCAATGAGTTCTTGTACAGCTATTTTTAGTTTCCAGCATTTCTCTGCGTCATGGCCCAGGGCTCCTGAACAATACTCACAACTCACCAAGCAATCAAGATTTCTGGGAAGGGGATTCGACATTTTGGCCTCGATCGGATTCAACATACCCAACTGTCTCAGTCTGTGGAATAGGCTGATATATGATTCTCCCAATGGAGTGAAAGTCTTCTACTTCTGCAACCTTTCATTCTTAAAGGCTTGATTGGGTCGAAAACCTATTCTAGGAGGTTTTTTGTAGGCTTATGGGGGTGGATGGGTATTTTGTGGAGCTTGGTAGGGACTTTGTGGAGCTGGCGCACACCATTACGCATGAGCGGGAGGTTGGGTATAGGTTTGTGCATGACAGAAAAATGGGGATCTGGCGGTGGGTAGTAGTGTTGTGGTGAGCTATATGGAATGTGGGGGTATGTTTGGTGATAGGGTTGAGGCTGGTTGTAGAATGGTGGAAGGTTCCTAGATCCACCACAAGCTGCCGACTCGATCGTTGCAACATCCTCTTTCTTCTTCTTTCCGAGTACACCCCAGTACCATTTTGAATGTCCTAGGTGGTTGGTTTGATTGCTGAGTAACTCATGATCTTATTGGACTTGAGTCCCTCCTCAACCATGCCTCCCATTTTCACAACTTCATTAAAGGGCTTGCCCACTGCTGACACCAAGTGACCAAAATAAGTGGGCTCCAAAGCCTACAAGAAATAATCAACCATCTCGCTTTCTTTCATCAGAGGGTCAACCCTCGCCGCTTGATCTCTCCAACGGAACCCATATACTTGGAAACTTTCACCGGGTTTCTTCTCAATATTTGTCAATGACAGACGGTCTGGGATGATTTCAAGATTATACTGAAAATGACTGGTGAAGGCTTGGGCCAAATCGTCCCATGTGTACCACCTGCTATGATCTTGTTTAGTGTACCATTCTATTGCCGACCCACTCAAGCATTGGCTGAAATATGCCATCAGCAATTCGTCTCTTCCACATGCTCCTCTCATCTTGCTATAGAATCCTCTTAAGTGTGCTACCGGGTAGCCATACCCATCGTACAGATCAAACTTGGGCATTTTGAACCTTGCTGGAAACTGAACATCTGGGACAGACATAAATCCTTATAGGCCACACTTACTTGGCCTCCCAGCCCCTTCATATCTCGGAAAGATTGCTCTAAGCTTTTGACCTTTCTAATCATCTCTTCATGCTCGGGATTTTTGGGCGGTTTCTCGGTCTCTGCCGGGATATCAAGATGAGGAGTGTAAGGATATAGTTCTGGAACTTTAAAGGTGGGTTCAGGGGGATACTACTGGTTGTCATGAGTTTGAAACATGGGTTCACTGGAAGATCTGTGTAACGTAGCAGGCGGAGGTGCCACAAAAACAGGTGTAATTGGTGGGGGAGGGTACAAGACTTGTTTGGGTGGTGGAGCTTGAGAAGTTTGGGAAGTGGTGCCATGGCATTGTTGGTAGAGGGGAAAGGCTGGAGATGAGTTCACAGTAGGAGGCTCCAGAGGTTGGGCTGATGGTGGAATATAAGCAGGATTGACGGGATAAACCGGTGGTGGATGCCCCTTCGCCCAAGCTTGGTACATTTCAGCCATCTGCTGTTTCAGCTTATACATTTCTTCCCTCATTGCATTAACGTCCATTTCTTCCACCTCTTTTGATGGGTTGACAATACTTGTTTTCGGTTCCTGGTCGACCATATTCAGCCTGTCTTTCGATCGGGTGTTGTAGGAATAAGTTGCCAGAATGCCAATCAACTAACCACCTGCCTGAACTGGTACATCAAATAACAACCTTATTAGCGATTAGGTTTTAACAGATTGGTAACCGCACATTGGGCATGAATGCACCTAAACAGTTAACCGTCTCTATTATGTATTTGATCGGTTGCATGCGTCATTCCGGCCTTTCTTACATTCGCTTGCAAACTTCCCCTTTTCTTTCTTTTCCTTTTCCATCCTTTCATTCTCTCTTTATTTTTGTTCTCCCTTGATTTTTATTTTCCTTCTTTCCTTTCTTGTTTTTCAGCTCTTTCTTTCTCTCTTTTATTTGGTTACAGTCGAATCCTATGGAGATTGCCTACGTATCATGACCCCGCATGAATCAGACCAAGCGTAGTTCTTGGGGATAAGTGCGAAATAAAGTAAAAGCATTTTGGGATTTCCAATTTTCATAAAAAAACGCTATTACAAAGACTGAAACTAACAGACTCGCAAGAAACTAACAGACTCAAAATACAGACTTAAAAACAAACAACCCACATACTCTGATAACAGAAATACAGACTCCAAAACAACTGGCAGACTTTAGCGGAAAGAAACACAGACTCAAGAAATCACGAATACATCAATGCCTCAATTGTCCCTAAGACCCGCGGGGCGTCATTCGGCCTTGCCGCGGGCCAACTTGCTAAATCCCCCTGAAGGTGGTAGAGATCTTCCCTTACCCGGTGAATAAAAATCATCACAGTAGCGAAGAACATAGATCTCATAATATCCTCACAGCTACTACACTTCATTGCGATATAGTTGGCGACCCTTTTGACTCGCTCTCTTAAGATGCCCTTCTCTTGCAACAAACGCCCAATTTGTTCGGTTCTGGCTTCCAGAGTTCGTTATAAAAAATATCAGCTATAAAATTTTTGGCTTGTTTATCCATTTCATCCTCGAGTTTGCCAATTGCCTTTCCCCAACCTATGACCCCTCTTTCATATCTTTGTTTCATCTGTTGAACGAAAGCTGCACGCCCTTCGACATTTTTAGCCAACCTTGCCCGTGCTTTTGCTAGTTCAGACTCAGCTTTCTGCAGGTCATCTTCGTAGTCACGTACCCTTTGAGTGAGGTTGTAAATGAGCCTCTCATCTTTCCTGCTTCGACCTGGGTTATCGGCTTCAATTTTCAACTGTCAAACCTGAGCTATGAGGGTCTCATTTTCTCGCATCAATCTTCTCCTTTCACCTTCGGCCTCTTGTGTCTGCAAATCATTGTTGAAGGTGACATTTCTAAATTCTTCTTGCAGACCATGGATGATGGCCTTATATTCCTTTTCCTTCTCTCCCAAGCTAACCTCTCCTGAATTTTATCATCAAAGGCTTGAACATGAGGCCTTTTGGCGGGCCCCTCGGGCTCTGGTTCGTTGTTTACATAAGACATTTTCTCAAACCAAGCAGCATAATTTGGATCTACTTCCCCCTTAGCGATATCTGGTATATGGGTACCATTTTTTAGATACTGACAACTATTCCAATCTTGCTGAACTACAGCCTCAGGTAATGCAGCTTCTGGATGCAACTCTATGACCTGGTGCTTAGATCTTCATCTTCTGGCACGACCTGATACCTTCCTAATTGCCTTAAGACCCTTTGCGGTGCATATGGCTGAATACTCCTTGCGCCCATTATCCTCAGGTGTCCTTTGGTAGCAGTCATATAGATGGCTTTTGTCCTCGGGAGCCATCCTATAGTCCACTTAACTTGACCTGCGTCAAGAGCTTTCAAGTGAGAAACCCATGCTTCAAATCCTTCTAGTGCGTTTTAATCTTTTGTCCTCTCCTCCTAACTAATGATGAAGTTGTTTGGGCTCGAACTGTAACTCATGAATCTGGGGTGATGGCGAAGATGCACGATCAACCACATTTGCAGAATGATACTGCAACCCTCAAAAATCTGAGCCCCTGATTTGCATATAGTCGATGCGCGATAGATATCTGCTAGCACCAACAGGCAAGTGTATGATCTTTCTTGGTAGTGAGGATTTGTGCGATTCTCGCCATATGAATATCCACCGTTCCTTTCTCATTTGGAAAAACCATGATCCCAAGAATGCCACAATAAATGCGAACGGACGATAAATTTGCCAAAGGCCCTTGTTTTGTTTGTTGCTCAGACCCTTTTCATGCGTTTCAAAACCAGCAAAATGTCCGAACCTGAAGTATATGAAATATAAAGCACAACACCCGTTGCTCACACGTTATTTATTCGTCTGTTTGCTAATATTCAGCAGGTCAAAGAACTTTTGCACCGATGGAGCCCTTGGAAATATAAGTTGTTTCTTCCTCAACTCCCGTCCGAATTCAATGTACCCGACTATCTCCTCCAATGTAGGGGTGATCTCAAAATCTAAGAAACGAAAGACATTGTGGACAAGATCCCAAAGCATTACCAAAGTTTTGATCAGATCTTCCCGTGGTTTGATTTCAAAGATGTCTATAAGAGCACCCAAGTGCTTCTTCACCCATTTCTGACCATCTTCGTCTAGATCATTCCACCACATATGCAAGTGTAGCTGAGCCTGTTCCATGACCACTTCTGGCGGTTCCTGGATGGTATTCATTTGTTCCTGTGGACGATTAGGGTTAGGGCTGACTCGAGTGGACAGTTTTTGAAGAAGAAAAGAAGAATAAAGGGAAAAGAAAAGAAGAAAAGAACCATAATTTCTTCCCCTATATGCCAACTTTAGCCAAGTGACTGTTTTTGCAAATGCAGCCCCTTCCCAATTTCACGCGAATTTTGAGGCTGGGGGGAATTATATGACCCTTCACAAACTTGTCCATTTTTTTACGAAAATAGCCTTTCGACAACTGAAGAATGCTCTGAGGCTATCTCGGCAAGAACGGTTTAAGACATTGCCAAAGCTGGATCGGCTTATTTCGACTAAACATCAAGATAGCATTCACTCAACCACCGACTCTCTTTTCAAAAATAAGGCCGAACCTTATGTAGGTTGCCTACGTATCCCAAATCCGGTGTGAACCAGACCTGTGTAGTTTGGTCAAATAAAACAAATTATTTTGAAAACAAGAGTCTCTCCTCTTTTTTTAGTTTCATTGGCGAATAAAATGTTTTTTGAAAACAAAAACTTTTCCTCTTCTTTTTTTCTTTTTCATCTCGTTGGTATATGAAACATACTATTTGAGAACAAATTTTTTTTTTCTTTCTTTCTTCCCCTTTTTTATTTTCTTGAAAATTTGGCAGAGTTTCGACGCTATTTGGACATTGGGTTTTTTCAGAACAGGCGATTAACTCTCTTTTACCCTCATACTGCTATTCTTCTTTCCTCAACTTTTCCCAATATTCGTAAACCGGTCAGCATGCAAGTCTGAAGAAAATAAATGCACAAGTAGTAAGATGCATCAGGATGGTTTTGTTTCGGGTGCAACTGTCCTAGACAGACCCAACCCCTGTGTTGAGTCTCCAAAGTCAAAATGCACATGATGCAAACAAACGTCCTACTAGGTATCCGGTATGAGGCTGTGTTTTTCTAGGTTTAAATCCTGGAGTTTCGGTCTAGACTTGGGGTACCCGAGCGGACGACTAGGGCCGAGGAGGGGGCGACGTACCGGGAGCACTGAAGTCTACCCGGCCTTGTCGCTTGCCCAGCCTCGTTCTATTTGGTATAATTTCTACAGAAAAACCAGGCTATGCGAACGTATGCACCATTTCCAAAAGACTTAGAGGGGGTGGCGTAAGAAGACAGTTATATACAATTCAAACAATATCAAAGCGGTAAACAGATAGCAATTAGCATAAAGATTCACATAATATAGTATTATGAACAATAAATAAAGCCAAGTAAAAATCATGAAACAAGCTCGAATTCTTGAACCCTGAACCAGAGATTCTGGGTTCGATCTCCAGTAGAGTCGCCAGAGCTGTCACACCTCCTTTTTACCTTACACCCCCGGAAAGGGTATAAATACAAGGGAGTTTTTCCAATTAAAGGACAATCGAAACGAGATTTATTAAAAAAAAATCAGAGTCGCCACTTGGAAGATTTATGGTGTACCAAGTCACCGGTTGAATCTCGAATCTAGGAAAATATGACTCTGTAATGCAGTCTGCGAACCAGAAATCCGAGTAACGAATTCTGTTAACCCGGGAGAAGGTGTTAGGCATTCCCAAGTTCCGTGGTTCTAGCACGGTCGCTTTGATCATACTTTGCTTATTAAAATTATTTAATTACTGATTTTAGATCCTATGTGCATTTGTCTATTAACCGCTTTTAAATCACTTGATTATTCGTAAAGGCCTGAGTTATGCGTACGTATACTCTTTTCCTTTGGCGCGTCAAAAATCATGTCACGCGAACGTGTCCATAATTAATAACGCCTTTTTTATTTATTTAGGAAAAATTGGTTGAGGTTGCGCGGACGCATCCCTCGTGTTGTTTTTAAGATCGTAATTATGTCACGCGAACGTGTCCACAACCACGATAATCTATTAAACGGGCCTAAAGCAAACTACGATAATTGTTTATTTGTTGTATCTAAATCATAAGAAATTAGAAGAGGTCCATGGAAAATTCGCTAAATGGCACACCTCAAACTTAATTGCCTAAAATTCTTATTTTTAAAATTATGAGGGTCATAGACTATTGGTGTCATTAACATTGTTCACCTCAATTGTTTTAAAGGCTGAATTTTTTAACACTCGATGAAGTTAAAGTTCCCCATGGTCGTTTAATTAACAATCAAAGGCCGCAAATGGGCTTCTTATGTGAAGTCCAGAGCCAGGAAGGCTAGCGAAAGGCCTGGGCGTGACTGGGCTACAATTACGACCCAAATCGTACTCGAAGAACCTGTTAAGCTTGGGCCCAGGACTGAGCCCAATTTCGAAACCCCAACATGTCTGAGTGGAGAACTCGACATCGAGTCCGTGCAGGCCAAAACCCAGCGATATTCAACCAAATGTTTGATCTAGTTTTTCTTAGCAAGCAATGACAACAGAATTTTCATCAACGGACAACATATTCGATTTAGTTTTAAACTTGTACCAATATAAGTAATGCATTTTGACCTTATCCTACTATAGAAAACTTTTACATATCTAAACAAATCAAAAATTTATTCTCAACCCAATGCATGCACCTAATTACCTTGAGTACCCAGAGACTTATGCCAATCAGACTAGTATTCATAAAGTCTTATTCCCACAAAGCAGGCAGTCACCCCTTTAATCGAATGCACTCTGATTTCAGTCAAAACTAGATGATAAACTAAAACTCAACAGAGTCAAACCACATGCTGGAACATATGCATAACAAACAGTGAATAGCTTAAATCACAGTCCCTATATACAAGATCCAAATGTCCTGAACTACTTACATATAATCAAACCATCAGACCATGTGTTTCATCATAAACGAAAGGCAACATGAGTTTTCTAAGGCATAACATACTACTATTATATGAAAATGGATAGATCAGACTAAATGCCATTACAATATACCACTAAATTCCAGAAATTTCAAGTAAACAACTAATATTGATGATTAAAAGGAAAACAGCATTCATTCATGATGATCTTCAGGTAATTATAGCTCTCATAGTTGCATTTCATCTCCTATAGAATCGGGGAATACCTGGAATTAAACGAAATAAGAAAAAGGGAGAATCAGTAGTTGACAGCAGGGATCAACAACAGGTTCTAGTAACAGAAACAAACCAATAAAGCATGTTCGAAACCCAGAAATAAAGTACTGCGGCCCAGAAACCAGTCTCAAACACCCAATTAAATTAGGTGACCTCAGAACCAACCCTAATGACTAAGTTTCAAACCATTTCTAAGCTCAAACAATCAGGAAAATCGATTCAGGAAGAAGAGGATTTCAGATTATAAAGCTCAAACCCAATGAAACAGTATTTTCTGCAGAAGTTTCAGCTGTTTTTGTTTTCCAGAATTTTTATTCTCTTTCAAGTCTCTTGGGTCTGTATTTTAGCTCCTGAATCCCTGCCTTGAAAGGCAATATAGAGATGCCTTTATAGGCAAGGCATTAGGGCAAGCCTCAAGAGTTTTTTTTTTGCCCTTTTGTCCCTTTTTAATTTTCATTTTAGCTTAACACTCCCTAGTTCAAATTCAGATTTTGCCAAGTAGCCCCCCACCCCGCTTCCTAGAAGCTTCGCAGACAGTTACAAGTAGATTCCCTCAGTAAGACTACCCAAATTAACCCCCGTACCCCTGCTATTTACCTTAAACCCCAAATGAGACATGGGTCAAATTAACCCAGGCTGAATCAAGTGAACGAGCTGCCCTTCCTTTGTAGATGGATCAGACCCAAAGCACAAATAGCTAAATGAACCCAACTAAATTGGTAACAACAAAAATAATACACAAACGACTTCTTAAAACTGAACTGGTTGATTGATTAACCCGTACAAACCAACAAGGAATTAACTAACCCAATGAATAGACCAAAATAAACCAATTAAACTAGACTAATGAGGCCACCATAAATGGGAGAAAATCAGAGGCTTGACTATAACCCAACAAATCAAGAACACACACATTTTTAAAGGGACTTGAAAGAAAAATAGAGGGAACAGAAGACAACTCAAAACATCGGAAGATAAGTCAAGTCTTTAAACAGAGGAAAGGAGAAGAAAAGAAGAGGGATGAAAATGTGAAATAAAACACAATAGGTCATGTTGAGGGATAGAAACTCACCAATCGGACTCAAAATTGGGCAGGCACAAAGAACTAGGCCAAACTTATATCGATCTTTTGTTCTTTGTCAAGAACAACTGAGCGACATCTGTTTCGCCTAGTCCAAACCTCAAAGCTTGATAGAACAGCACCTCCCGAACATGCATGCCACCAGGATTGACAGAACACTGATTTTGAACTTTTGGGGTTGATCTCAGATTTAAGATTCGCGGAGCTCCGGGCAGATTTGAAGGAAATTGGTCCGGGATTTAGAAAGAGGGGCGTGAGGGGGTCATGGGGTGTTGTTTTGGTGGCGTTTGGAGGTGGCGCCGCCACCAGACGGTGGTGGATTTAGGGGCGGCTCAGCTAGGGTTAGGTCTGGGCCTTCTGATAGACGGGGGTGTTTGGGACGATGAAATGAGGGGGAGGGGGAAGGGGGTAGGGTATTAGGACATATATATTAAATGACCCAGGCTTCTCGTCCGTTCGATCAAGAGACCTCGACGGTCCTGATCTGATGCCCCTGAAACGACGTCGTTTCACTTAGTTGGAGGGATGGACTGGGTATAAGCGGGTTAGGGCCGGGTATTGGGGCGATTCCTTTGGGCTGGGGGCAAATAAACGGGTTTTAGCCCAGATTTTCCTTTCATTATTTCCTTTTTTCCAATTCATTTTTTTTAACAAAAATCTTTTCTTTTCCAGAATTGAAATTAAAACCTAAATTGAATCCTAAACCAAATTATCCTATAACATTAAATTAATTAACCCTAATAGTTGTTACTACCAATAATTAAAAATTAAATTAAAGGAAAAAACTACCAAAATTCGACATTAAAATTAAAAGTGCAAAATAAACTATTTTTGTGATTTTTCCCATTTCTTATAAAATAATTAATTTGTATATTAATCCTAATCCTAAATGCAAATACAACATATTTTTTGTATTTTCTCATCAATTAAAATGCACAAACAAAATGCAAACAATTAACAGAAAATGCCACAAAATCCGACAAAATTGCAAATACTGACAGAAATTATTTTGTTTTGAATTTGTTGGAGTAATACATATAGGGCAAAAATCACGTGCTCACAAGTTCTGTCATCCAGCCTTAAAGAATGTTGGTTCTACGTATATGAGGGCCATGACAACCCTCTTTCACAGTATGATTCATAAAGAGATCGAGGTATATGTAGATGACATCATCATCAAGTCTCGAAAGAATTTAGAACATTTGGATGACTTTAAGAAGTTTTTCGAATGCTTGCGGAGGTATAATCTGAAGTTAAACCCTACGAAATGCATACTCGGAGTCCCTTCTGGAAAATTGCTAGGTTTTATCATAAGCAGGAAAGGGATTAAACTGGATCCTTCGTAGATAAAAGTCATTCAAGAATGTCCAACTCCTAAGAGCAAGAAGGATGTGATGAGTTTCATTGGTAGGCTAAGTTACATTAGCAAATTCATATCCCAGTCCATAGTAATTTGCGAACCTATTTTCAACCTGCTGAAAAAGGATGCTACTATAAAATTGACAGAAGAGTGTCAAAAAGCTTTCAACAAAACCAAGGACTACTTGTCGAATCCATCAGTGTTGGTTCCTCCTGAACCTGGGAAGCCAATGTTATTATACCTATCTATTTTAGACAATGCATTTGGATGCATGTTGGGACAACACGATGAGATCGGAAGAAAGAATAAGGCTATCTATTACTTAGGCAAAATGTTCACACCATGTGAGGCCAAATACACTCTCATAGATTGAACCTGTTGCGGCTTGACTTGGATCGCCCATAAATTGAGACAATACATGTCAGCATACACCACACAATTAATATCCTAGCTCGACCCGCTCAAGTATATATTTCAGGAGCCAATGCCTAGAGGAAAACTAGCCAAATGACAGATTCTTCTCAGCAAATTTGACATTGTGTACAAAACACAGAAGTCCATCAAAGGAGAAGCCTTGCTTGACTACCTTGTAGATAATCCAGTAGACAAGGATTATGAGCCGCTTACTACATACTTCCTAGACAAAGAGGTGTTATTTTGCCAGAGAAGATATTGCAGAGTCATATCCAGGGTGGAGAATGTTCTTCGACGGAGCAACAAATTTTATAGGAGTAGGAATTGGGGCGGTCCTAATTTCAGAATCAGCACAACATTACCCGACATTAGCAAAGATAGGGTTCCCTTGAACCAATAATATGGCCAAGTACGAAGCATGCATCCTCAGGTTTTGTATGGTCGTTGACATGAACATCAAGGAGCTTTTGGTAATAGGAGATTCTGATTTGTTGATACATCAAGTTCAAGGAGAATGCACTACCAAGAACATAACGATCCTTCCGTACCTGCACTTTGTAAAGGAGCTGTGCAAGAAGCTTGCAATGACAGAGTTCAATCGCATTCCCAATATCTAGAACGAGTTTGTCAATGCTCTCGCAACCTTGTCATCCATAATCCAGCATCCAGATAAGAATTACATTGACCTTATCGAGATAAAGATAAGGAATCAACATGCGTATTGTTTTCATGCAGAAAAAGAGCCAGACGGTAAGCCATGGTACTGCGACATCAAAAAGTTCCTTGAAACAAGAGAGTATTTAGAGAATGCTACTAATAGTCTGAAGCAAGCACCCATAAGGCTAGAAAAACAAATTTTCCTTAACGGGGAAGTCCTATATAGGAGGACCCCATACTTGGGTATGTTAAGATGCGTAGATGCTACTGAAGCAACAAGACTACTAGAAGAAATACATGCAGGGACGCGCGGAACCTACATGAACAGCTTCATCTTGGCTAAGAAGATTTTAAGAGCCAGATATTTTTGGATGACCATGGAAAGCGATAGTATCCGCTACGTGCAAAAATGTCACCAGTGCTAGATCCAAAGGGATTTCATCTGGTTCCACCAAATGAGTTGAATGTAATAGGTTTGCCTTGGTCGTTCGCCACTTGGGGCATGGACGTAATCAGACCTATAGAGCCCGCTGCATAAAATGGGCACCATTTTATCTTGGTAGTAATTGACTACTTCACCAAATGGGTCGAAGCTTCTACATACATGGCCCTCACAAAGAAAGTAGTAGTAGATTTCATTCATAACAATATAGTCTGACGGTTTGGGATACCTGAGTTGATTATCACTGACAACGCATCCAATCTCTATAGTGATCTCATGTGGGAAATTTGTGAGAAGTTAAGAATTGTCCATAGTAACTCTACAGCCTACAAACCACAAATGAATGGAGAAGTTGAAGCAACCAATAAAAACATCAAAAGAATTCTATGAAAGATAATAGACAATCCTAGGCAATGGCACGAGAAATTATCCTTTGCTTTACTGGGTTATTGGGCCACCATTCGGACATCCATTCGGACAATGCCATGCATATTGGTATATAGTACTGAAGTTGTGATACCCGCAGAGGTCGAGATTTAAGGGTCATTAAAGAAGCCAAATTAGACGATGCAAAATGGATACGGGTCAGACAGGAGCAACTCATGCTCATTGACGAGGAGAGAATGGACATAGAATGCCATGGTTAATTGTATCAAAATAGGATGGCCAATGCATTCAAAAAAAGGGTGAAACTGCTACAGTTTATACTAGGGCAATTGGTTTTAAAGAATATATTCCATCATCAAGAAGAAGCCAAAGGAAAGTTTGTGCCAAATTGGCAAGGTCCTAATGTGGTCCACCGATTATTATCAGGAGGAGCTCTAATATGATGACCCGGCCAGTCGTCTCATGAGTTATAACTTCGTTTTTCCCCATTTCTGCTTCTTTATGCTTTGGTTATCCGTGTTATGCGGTATCGGGTTGGTCGGATTGAATCCTGAATGGTTTTAGTAAGATTTGAGACACTCAGTCTCTAAAAGTAGCTTTAGAATTAGAAAAGTCAATCGAGAGTTGACTTATTGGTAAACGACCTCACAATGCGGACTTTATGGCTCGAATAGCTTTGTTATGTGATTTGGGACTTAGGAGTGTGTCTGAAATATTTTTGTGATGTTCGGTGTAGAATTAGGCTTGAATTGGTGAAAGTTAGTTTTTGGCGATTTCCGATCGGCAATGGAAAATAGGTTATCGGGGTTGGAATGGAATTCTGACAGTTGGAACAGGTTTGTAATGTCATTTTGGATATGTCTACAAAATTTCAGGTTAATCGGGGTTGTTTTGGATAGTTTCAGCGTCGTTGGTGGAATTTAGGAATTTCAAAGTTCATAGGCTTGAATTTGATGTGGTTTTGGTGTTTTGAAGGATCGATTAAGTTAGAATGATGTTATGGGATGTGTTGGTATATTTGTTGAGATTTTCGAGGGCCTCAAGTGGATCTCGAAAGGTTAACAGATCAATTTAGACTAGAAGAAAAGTTGTTGCATTTTTTCACAGCATCATGAACAATAACTCAGGTGAACAGTAACTCGGGTGAACAGTACTTGGGTGAACAGTAAATCGGGTGAACCGTACTCGGGTGAACAGTAAAATGCGTGAGCAGTATTTAAATATACCCTTCGCGACCATTAAACCCTTTTACACCATTTTTGAACGGGAAAAGAGCTTTGAGGTGATTTTGAAGAGAGGAAATCATTGTTCTTCATTGAGGTAAGGATTTTGGACCCTAAAACTCGATTATTTGTGATTAAGGAACAAAATATCAATATTTAATTCATGAAAATCAGTAGAAAAAGGTGGAGTTAAGGCTTGAGATTATGAGACCTTCTAGGGATAATTTGAGGGGTCAAACGAACTCCGATTTTTGAATTCTTTATATGTACGGACTCGTGAGGTGATGAAGAACATTTTGGTATAAAGTTTGTCCAGTTTTGAGATGCGGGCTCGGGGGTCGGGTTTTGACTGATTTCGGGTTTTGTGCTTAAAATCGATATTTTTCAATTGGAATTCATTCGTTTAGCATAATTTGATGATAAAAATCTGAACTTTGTAGATTTGGAGCACTTGGAAGTTGGTTCGAGAGGCAAGCTTGTTGCAGAGTAGCTTTTCGGGCTAGTTCGAGGTGAGTAATGATTTTAAATGCTGTTCTGAGGGTATGAAACCCCGAATTATACAACATTCGACTGTGTTGAGGTGACGCACACGTTAGATGACGAGCGTGGGGTCATGCACCATTGGGGATTGTGACGTAGTCCATCCCGAATGACTATTTTTCTGTATATTTGGTAGCTAATTGTTTGATATTATTATACTTTGGGCTAAATATCATATTTGGGCTTCGTGCGAACTGTTTGAACCCTTAGGGGATCGTTAATGATATTTTCCTCATTGTTTGATTTCATACTTGTGCTCAGTCATGCCAAATCTTTCAATATTTTCAAAACTCAGCTATGTTAATCTATTTTAAAAACCTTAAATGATGTTTTAAAGATATTTTGAGCTGAGCCGCATACTTTTACTATTGCCCGAAGGGCTTATGAGATTCTGACTGAGTAGGGCCGAGGGCCTGTATTATGAGGATACTTTTGGATTGGGTTGCATGCCGCAGCAGTGATACACTAATTATGATAATGAGGCCGAGAGCCTGTTTATGATGCCACGAGATGGCTTGTTATTGAGATTTGGGCCGTAAGGGGCCCCTCCAGGAGTCTGCACACCCCCAGTGAGCGTGGGTACCCATTGTGACATGAGATATAGCCCGAGGGGCTGGTATTGTTTTGTGATATTGCCCGAGGGGCTAATTTGATGTTTTTGTGCCCGAGGGGCAGTTCTTATGTGTTTACCATTCCTAGTTGTTTTTCCTATTTATTGTTGACTGCTTAAAAAGGTGTTTTTATGAGATTTCATTGTTAAATTGTGTTACTGATTTTTTTTTTGCCTCTGATAGCTAAATGTTGTGTTTAACGTGATTTTATATCGTTCAGTCTTCATTTATTCTTATTACACACTGAATTGGAAGTACTCACTTTAATCCCTATACCTCTCTGTGCATATTCAGGCGCTACAGGTGCTGCTACTGAGGGTTGACAGTTCCAGCAGATCTTCGGAGGTTTACTAGGTAGCTGCTTGGCGATTCGTAGCCCAGTGCAACCTCCCTCTATCTTATTTCTTTTCCTTATTCAGTTATTTAGTAGTGGAGTAGACTTTCAGACTGGTAGTATTGTTTTAGATGCTCATGACTAGTGACACCCCGATGTCGGGCTGTGTTGGCTTTTATCTCCACAAATTATACTGTTAAATGCTTATTTTGGGATTTTATTTCTGATTAAAGACTTAGTAGTTATTATTTTAATTTCTCAAAGTGATTTGGAAGTGAGTCGGCTGGCCTTGTCTTCACGAGAGGTGCCACCACGACCGGGTTGGGTTTAGGGCCGTGACATCTAATCTTGGCAGAAATGGACAGAAGAGTTAGCATGAAGCCTATCAAAGCAGACACAATCAAGAGATACTACATTTGAGGACAGTAGAGTTAGGTTATGGGTGTAACTACGTGACGAGGCTAATGCGTATAAGATTTTGCTACTCGTACTTTGTCAAATTCTAGTATAGTTTATGATATCGTCCCACAGAGATTGGAGAATCTAGCTACAAACTTATAATATTCTTACTACTATTTGAGAGAATCGGATTGATGAAGTTTTGTTTGTTGAAAATTTAAATTACTTAAGTTGAAACAAAATAACTTTCGGAAGATTTATATTTAAAAAGAGCTGGGATTCATTGAATTCACTCGATAGCGTGATAATAATAAAAAGTTAGCTTCTATATGTATTTCTCTTAGGAATAACTGTTTATTGCTAATACAATTATATTTTGCTCACTAAGAAATAATCAATTAATAACACTCTGCGAGGTTATGCATATCAATTGATATATGACTCGTGACGATTAAACTGAAATAATTTTCTTGCCTGAATTGTGCTAAAAGATAGCAAAAACCTCTTACGATTAATTTTTACTAAAAATCATTAATCTTGCCAACTACAAATCCTCCGTGAGAATTAGAATGGAAGTAAGCAAGATTACAGACTTGGAATGATAGCTTAAAAAGAATTACTCTCACTCTATTATTTTACCCAATAGTTATCGTATATTAATTTTTCTTCGTGAGAATTACAAAATTGACATACAACTAACTTTGGAGAATAAATAGATAGAAGTGATAATAATTAATTAAAACTAATATTCCAGCACAATATAGAAATATAATTAGAAAGTTTCAGGTCAAGCATGTAGTAAAATTGAGATTAATATTATAACGCTATCGAGCTTCATCAACTATCCCAACAAAAGAGATTACTCCATTATGGAGTATTCAAATCTCACAAAGAAAGAAATTCTTAAAATACTATCAACACTCTTAGAAAATTCAAAGACTGCAAGATAAAATGAAATAGATAAAGAGAGAAGTAAAGACCAAAGCTAGAGAAAAGTTTGCTAATTACGCATGTATCATCTTATTCCTTTCAACACAAACATCCTATTTATAGAAATCAAATCTCATAAGGTGCCACGGTGCCTCGTGGTTCTTTTTCCATGATGCGTCGTGCTTCTATTGCCATGATGCATCGTGCTTCTATTGCCATGATGCCTCATGGTTCTTTTGCCATGATGCCTCGTGCTTCTCTTTTATTCCTTTATCTTCTTTATCATGATATTTTTATTTCCTGCAAAACACTATTAGAAAATACAGATAATTGACATAATATATATATATATATATATATATATATATATATATATATACATATATATAATTTAAAATAATTTATTTTTAAGTATATAATATATGAATATTTTATAGTCATCAAACTCCCCCGCACTTGAATCCTTGCTCGTCCTCGAGACAGTAATTTTATTAATAATTATTGTTTCTTGTAGAGTAGAAAAGTAAAAAAAATAAAGTTTTACATAAAATTCAAAACCTTTAAGTTTTTCAAGTCGCTAAATCTATACCTTGTTTCTGCTTCTGCTTTTCTTTGCCAAAAACTTTCAACTCCTCTTTTGATGAACCTTTTGAGATTGATAATATTATGATTACAATTTCGAATTTCACAAATTTTGTCCATAGGTCTGCCCTTCATGTCAGTCTCCACTAATGTAGAATCAACACTAATTTCTAAAATTATTTTAGGATTTTTTCAGGCTTGTAATGATAGGCTTAATGCTGGTAAGGTAAAATGATATATTTGTAGTGACTTTGTTCCATCCAACTTTATTATTAAGGACCGATTATTTTATCAAAGTAACTATGTACAACTCAATACAAGAAAATATCTCTAAAGATTGGGCTAAAGGTCCCGGTCTCCATAGGTATATACACCTTGTTTTCCGCTTTTTTTTAAGAGTGAAATAGAACATTTACTCCATAAGTATTCCTTCAACGCTTGCTTTAATAATCATTTTTGCTCAACTATAGCCGGAAGGAGTAGTATCAATCTTTTTGTAAGGTAAACCAATATGGTGTATCAATAAAAGTTGGTTTATCCCTCTTTTTCTTTTTCCTTTTTTTTTGGGGGGTTTGGGGGGGCTCAAAGTTGGGTGCTAAAAGGTAAAATATAAATATTTGTGGTTAAAAATAGATAGGCTAAAAAAGGTGTCAAAGAAAGCCTAATTTCTTTGTCTAGAAATAGTGTTGTCTAGAATTTCGCCTTGATAGACATTTGGGGCAAGTTCTAGCAGAATTTTATTGATTCTACCTGTTGAGATCATAATGCTTCTCAATTCCAACACTTTCTCAAATTTGGAGATACTCGTTCTTGCCTTCACAAAAATAAAATCACAAACTTGGAAGTTATATGGCATAAATGAAAAAAATTATGTTTGAAAAATATGTAAACTTTTACTTTAAAACTTTAATATTGTACAAGAACAACAATTAAGAATAAAATAAAAGATGGATATATATATATATATATATATATATATATATAGAGAGAGAGAGAGAGAGAGAGAGAGAGAGAGAAACTTGAAAGAGTGTGTGACAACACATGTTTTTATATGTAATAGACTGACTAATTTAAGACCTTATCAGTCATTTGGTCCTGATTTAAATATAAACCAACAAATTTACTTGTGCCAACATTTTAAATTGATTCATTAAATGGTTAATCAACCAGTTACTTAGGCATACCGATCACCATGGAGTTACTCCTGCACAGGTGACTCTGTTTTTGTGGAGACCTTCATGAGATGTTCTGGTTGAACAATAACCTGGATATTGACCAAATCAATTAATTAAGCATTTAATTATCCCAATCTATGTCGGGCTTATGAGGCTCCACTACTTCTCCCTCAATTTCTACGGGTTTTGTATCTTAGTTCTGAGTTTAACGTCGTCAGCTCGACTTATTAATTGCAGAATTCATCATTCTATCAAAGTAACCGATGGATGTTGTTCAAAATGTCTTCCATAGTACAATATTAGCCTGTGACCATTTACCTTAAACTTGTCTCCTCCATTTTTCTGAATTTCAATTGCCCCGTACGGAGTAATAACTATAACATTATAAGGACCCGTCCACCTGGATTTTAATTTTCCTGGGAATAATCTGAATAAGCTATTGTAAAGAAGTACCTGATCTCCAATTTTGAAACTCTTTGGTTGGATCAACTTGTCATGCCATATTTTTGTTTTTTCTTTAAATTTTTTAGCATTTTCATAGGCTCCTAATCTCAGTTCTTCCAATTCATTAACCTGAATAAATCACTTTTTACCAGCGGAGGTTAAATCAAAGTTCAGTGCTTTCAATGCCCAAAAATCTTTATGTTCTAATTCTACGGGCAAATGACAAGCTCTTCCAAAGACTATTCTATATGGAGATGTTCCAATTGGTGTTTTGAAAGCCGTTCGGTACGCCCATAATGCATCATCTAACTTTAAAGCCCAGTCTTTTCTTGAGATTCCAACAGTTTTTTCAATAATTCTTTTTAACTCGCGGTTGGAAACCTCAACTTGCCCTTGAGTTTGAGCATGATATGGTGTTTCTGTTTTGTGAGTCACATTATATTTTGACAGTAAAGCATAAAATTGCCTATTGATGAAATGAGTTCCTTGGTCACTAATGATGACTCGCGGTGTGCCAAATCTGGTAAAAATATTTTTCTAAGAAAATTACACACTGTACGAGCATCATTATTTCTTGTAGGGATGGCTTCAACCCATCTTGACACTTAATCCACAGCCACAAGGATATATTCAAAAGAGTGAGAAGAAGAAAAAGGACCCATAAAATCTATTCCCCAAACATCAAATATTTTACATACCTGTATTGATTACAGTAGCATCTCATCTCTCTTGGTGATATTACCTGTTCTCTGTCACCTGTCACATTGTTCTACATATGCTCGGGCATCTTTAAAGAGTGTGGGCCAGAAGAATCCGGCTTCTAAAACATTAAAAGTTGTTCGATTTGCTTCATAATGTCCTCCAATTTCTCCATCATGACAGTGATATATAATTTTATTCTTCTCTTCTTTAGGTACACACCTTCTAATGATATTATCTGTACAATTTTTGAATAAGAAAGGTTCATCCCACAGATAATACTTTACATCAGATATAAGCTTTTTTCTTTGCTGGTAAGAGAAATCTTGAGGTATCCACTTTCCAACCAAGTAATTCGCGATATCTGCAAACCAGGGTGGTTGAATCACAATTATGTCAACATAAAAAATATGTTCATTAGGAAATTCTTCTTTTATCTCATTAAACTCAAGGGGAGGTTTTTCTAATCTAGACAAATGGTCAGCTACTTGGTTCTCTGTCCCTTTTTTGTCGTTTATCTCAAGGTCAAATTCTTGCAGAAGTAAAATCCAAATTAATAATCTAGGTCGAGCATCTTTTTTAGCTAAGAGGTATTTTAAAGCTGCATGATCAGTAAAAACAGTGACTTTGGTTCCTATCAAATAGGAGCGAAACTTATCAAAAGCAAACACTACTGCTAGTAACTCTTTTTCTGGCGTGGCATAATTCAGTTGTGTCTCACTCAATGTCCTACTATCATAGTAAATAGGATGAAAAATCTTTTCCCTTCTTTGGCCTAAAACAGCTCCAACTGCTGTATCACTAGCATCACACATGACCTCAAAAGGTTGGTTCCAATCAGGGGACACAACTACAGGTGCAGTTGATAAATTTTCCTTAAGGGTTTCAAATGCTTTCACACAGTTACCTGAAAAATTAAACTTAGTGTCTTTTATCAAGAGGTTAGTCAGCGGTTTTGAAATCTTTGAGAAGTCTTTTATGAATCGTCTGTAAAAACTTGCATGACCTAGAAAGTTTCTAATTCCTTTCACAGTTGTGGGAAGGGGTAATCCTGCTATAAGATTAATTTTTGCCTTATCAACTTCTATCCATTTAGTAGTGATTTTATGTCCTAAAACAATTCCTCCAGTAACCATAAAATGACACTTTTCCCAATTAAGAACTAAGTTTGTTTCTTCACATCTTTTAATAACTAAGGTCAAATGGTTAAGACAATCCTTATATGTTTTGCCAAATAATGTAAAATCATCCATAAAAATTTCAAGAAATTTGTCAGTCATGTCAACAAAAATTGCCGACATGCAACGCTGAAATATAGCAGAGGCGTTGCACAGACCAAATGGCATTCTCCTATAGGCATATGTTCCATGAGGGCATGTGAAGGTTGTCTTATCTTGATCTTCTGGTGTAATTGGTATCTGATTGTATCCTGAATAGCCATCAAGAAAACAGTAAAAATCATATCCTGCAATTGTTTCCAACATTTGATCAATAAATGGCAAAGGAAAATGATCTTTTCTAGTGACATCATTGAGACGTCTATAATCAATACAGACTCTCCATCTTGCAACAATCCTGGTAGGTATGAGCTCATTATTTTCATTTTTTATAACTGTCATATCTCCTTTCTTTGGTACTACCTGAACAGGAATTACCCACGGGCTGTCAGAAATGGGGTATATAATACTTGCTGCCAACAGCTTTACGATCTCTTTTTTCACTACTTCCTGCATTGCTGGATTCAATCTTCTTTGCGGCTGGACTATTGGCTTGTAGCTATCCTCCATGAGGATTCTGTGTGTACAAATATCCGGACTAATCCCTTTAATATCTTCTATAGTCCACCCAAGGATCCTTTGTGTGCTTTCAATACTTTAATCAAACTATTTTCTTATTCTGCAGTAAGAGAAGATGAAATAATTACTGGAAATAATTATTGCTCAAGATAAACATATTTCAAATGATAAGGGAGAGTTTTGAGTTCAATTTTTGATTGAACTTTTTCGGATTTCATCTCTTCTTCTTCTGAATCTTTGTCCAATATTTCAGCTTCTTTTTTGATGGTGGGATCATCGTCCTGTGTGGTGCCTAATTTGATCAAGCATCTTTCCATTGAATCTGGAATTAATTGATCATCTTTGAATTCATCTGTAAGATAACTAATCATGTCAATTGAAAAACATGAAGATGATGTTTCATCTCCTGAATATCTTAGTATCTTTTGCATATCAAATATGACTCTTTCTTCATCAACTCTTAAAATTAATTGTCCTTGATCAACATCTATAATTGCTCTTCCTGTAGCAAGAAATGGTCTACCTAAAATTATTGGTTCATTAGGACATTCTTTCATTTCAAGTACTATAAAATCTATAGGGAAAACAAACTTATCTACTCTTTCGAGTACATTTTCAATTATTCCCTTAGGTTTCTTAGTACTTTGATCTGCAAAGTGAAGAGAAACACTTGTGTCTTTTATTTCACCAAGATCTAACTTTTTAAAGATAGAAAATGGCATTAAATTTATTGAAGCTCTAGAATCACAAAGTGCTTTTTCAAAATATACTCTTCCAAAGTGCATGGAATTGTAAAACTGCCTGGATCACCAAGTTTTTGTGGTAGCTTATTTTGAAGCATAGCATTGCATTTTTCCGTAAGCATTACCACAGAAACTTCTTCTAATTTTCTTTTACTTGACAAAATTTCCTTTAAAAATTTGGCATATGAAGGCATTTGTAACAAAGCATCAGTAAAAGGAATATTGATGTGAATTTGTTTTAAATTTTTTTGCAAATTGGTTGTCAAACTTTTCTCTTTTCATTTTTTGTGGAAAGGGAAAATTCACAGAGAGAGGAGTCAATTTTTCAATATTTTTTTTCTTCTTTTTTCTTGACTTCATTCTTTTGAGAAGGTTCAGAGGGTATTTCAACATTTTTACCATTATTTACCTGTTGTTCTGGCTGGTCTGCATATGGTTGATCAAGCTCCTTACCTGATCGTAAGGTGATGGACTTAAGGTGCTCTTTTGAGTTTTTCTCTGTATTGCTTGGTAAGGGACCTTGAATCTTTTCTGAAACAACAACTGCCAATTGGCTCAACTGTATTTCCAGATTTTTGAGGGATGGATTTTGGCTCTCCATCTTTTCATCAGTGACCTTAGTATATATACATATACAGAAGATCATCAAGACTTGAATGAGCTTGTTGAGGCCTTTGCTGATAGGGCCCTGCTTGTTGATAAGGTCTAAAGTTTGATTGACCATGGTTTGGATTCTGGTATTTGGGTGGACCCTGTATTTGTTGCTTCTGGAAGCTTTGAGAATTCTCTGCACCATTTGGATTGCTCCAATGAAATCCTGGATGTTTCTGTGCCATTGGACTTCCAAAAGGATACTGCTTGTAACTGATGACATTGACATGTTCATCATTGTGATAGGTTGCTTGACATTCATGGTTCTGATGATTTCCTCAACACATTTCACAAGCCTCAGATTGGCTTGGTTGTTGTGTATTCACCTGCAAAGTTTCAAACTTTTGTGCCAAAGAAACAATTTGTTGTGTTAGTGTATTTAAAGCATCAACCTGATTTACTGTAGCGGCCTTCTTGATAATTATACGCTCAGATGGCCATTGGATGTCATTCTCAGAAATTTCATTCAACAATTGCAACGCTTCCTCTATTGTTTTTCCCATTACTGAACCTCCTGCAGCTACATCTATCACATTTCTAGAAGAGGGTTTTAGCCCGTGATAAAAAATATACAATTACATATGTTCAGTAATATCGTGGTGTGGATATTTTCTTAACATTGCTTTAACCTTTCCCAAGCTTGATAAACTGACTCTGTGTCAGTCTGCAAGAAATTAGATATGTCTTGTATTAACTTTGTGGTTTTAGTAGGGGAAAAATATTTGTTTAAAAATTTCTGAGTCATTTGATCCCATGTGGTAATGGAACCTTGTGGCAAACTTTGCAACCAAATCTTGGCATCTCCTTTTAAAGAGAAAGGAAATAGCCTTAACTTGATAGCTTCAGGAGGTACTCCATTATACTTAGCTGTTTCAACAAGTTCCAAAAAGTCAATTAAATGACTGTGTGGATTTTCACTTGCGTCTCCAGTGAAGATGCAAGACTGTTGAATTGTTTGAATCAGGCCAGTCCTGATTTCAAAGTTGTTGGCTGCCTCTGGAGGTTTTCTGACACTAGATTCACAGTTGAAACGGTCAGGTCTAGCATAATCCCTTAGGATTCTGTTTGCCGGCCTTGGCGCCACTTCATCAAATTGATCCTCTATTTGTACTGGTGGTGGTACTTTGCGTGGGTTGATATTTTCTACTTCCTGATTCTCCATACCTTCACAAGCTATGCTTTGGAAAGATAATGCTTGTCCTTTCCTGCGCAATCGAAGAAATCTTTCAATTTCAGGATCGTAATTGACCAACTCTTTTATAGAAGAGCGGGTCATAAACTACTCAATATTCTAAAAAAAAAACTGAATTTAACTCCTAAAGTGGTAGTAGTAGTAGTACTTAGAAGAAAATAATTAAAAGAAACTGATGAATAACAAGGACAACAAAGATGACAAAAATAATAAGCGATCAAATAAAAATAGTAGTATGATAATGTTATTATTATTATTATTATTATTATTATTATTATTATTATTATTATTAGTAGTAGTAGTAGTAGTAGTAGTATATGATAATAGTAATTATATTAGTACTAATTAGCAATAGATGTTATGAAAAAAAATGGCAAACGAAATCAGTTAGTAGTAGCAGTAACTAACGATGGAAAATAATAATATAATACTAATATAGAATATAGTTACAAGTAGTACTAGTATTAATAATTAATAATAGTGACTGCTATGCTATAATGATGGTAAGAAAGATAAATGATAATAACACTTGTATAAGATGTTAGTACTTGTAATAGTAAAAGTAATAGTAGTAATATTTAGTAAACATTGATAGCAAAGATAATAATACTAATAGTAAGTTTCCAAATTAGTAACAGAATATTTAGTCTGAAATAGACTTGTGCCAATCGCCGGCAACAGCGCCAAAAATTTGACGAGGCCAATGCGTATAAGATTTTGCTACTCGTACTTTGTCAAATTCTAGTATAGTTTATGATATTGTCCCATAGAGATTGGAGAATCTAGCTACAAACTTATAATATTCTTACTACTATTTGAGAGAATCAGATTGATGAAGTTTTGTTTGTTGAAAATTTAAATTGCTTAAGTTGAAACAAAATAACTTTCGGAAGATTTATATTTAAAAAGAGTTAGGATTCATTGAATTCACTCAATAGCGTGATAATTATAAAATCTTAGCTTCTGCATGTATTTCTCTTACGAATAACTGTTTATTGCTAATACAATTATATTTTTCTCACTAAGAAATAATCAATTAATAACATTCCGCGAGGTTATGTAAATCAATTGATATATGACTCGTGAAGATTAAACTAAAATAATTTTCTTGCCTAAATTGTGCTAAAAGATAGCAAAAATCTCTTGCGATTAATTTTTACTAAAAATCAATAATCTTACCAACTACAACTCCTCCGTGAGAATTAGAATGGAAGTAAACAAGATTACATACTTGGAATGATAGCTTAAAAAGAATTACTCTCACTCTATTATTTTACCCAATAGTTATCGTATATTAATTTTGCTTCGTGAGAATTACAAAATTGACATACAACTAACTTTGGAGAATAAATAGATAGAAGTGATAATAATTAATTAAAACTAATATTCCAGCACAATATAGAAATATAATTAGAAAGTTTCAGGTCAAGCATGTAGTAAAATTGAGATTAATATTATTATGCTATCGAGCTTCATCAACTATCTCAACAAAAGAGATTACTCCATTATGGAGTATTTAAATCTCACAAAGAAAGAAATTCTTAAAATACTATCAACACTCTTAGAAAATTCAAAGACTACAAGATAAAATGAAATAGATAAAGAGAGAAGTAAAGACCAAAGCTAGAGAAATGTTTGCTAATTACGCATGTATCATCTTATTCCTTTCAACACAAACATCCTATTTATAGAAATCAAATCTCATAAGGTGCCACGATGCCTCGTGGTTCTTTTGCCATGTTGCGTCGTGCTTTTTTTTGCCATGATGCCTCGTGGTTCTTTTGCCATGATGCCTCATACTTCTCTTTTATTCCTTTATTTTCTTTATCATGATATTTTTATTTCCTGCAAAATACTATTAGAAAATACAGATAATTGACATATATATATATATATATATTATTTAAAATAATTTATTTTTAAGTATATAATATATGAATATTTTATAGTCATCACTACGCTCGACCTGACTTCCCACAGAGGGATACGTAGGCAACCCACGTAGGGTCCGGTTTCTCTCTCTCTCCTCTTCTGTTATAATAGGAAAATCCAAATACCGTATCTGTAGGTACTCAGAACTAAGCCATGACTCGATTTCTTCTTGAAGGAATACGTAGGCAATCCTCATTAGATTCAGATATCTTTTCTAATTGAACTATGTTCTGGCCTGACTCCATTTGGATACGTAGGTAGTCTGAGTCAGACTCAACCATATCATTTTCAATATCATCATTTCGCATTTGTTGTAATCAAACTACATTTTGACCTTATTCTATTTGGATATGTAGGCTGCCTGAGTCAGGCTTGGTCATCATTATCATATTTTCTTTTGTCATTACCCACGAACTACGTTCAAACATGATTATGTTCCGGATATATAGGCAACCTAAAAGGGTTAGATCATAACCCTAGGAAACCCTCTATAATGCATTAGTTTAAATTAGGAAGCAATCACAGTGGCAAGAAGCCACATCGTCATAAGCATCTTAAAAGACTGACATCAATAGGACATAGTCTTCTAGAAACAATGTTCGCGCTTGAGGGACTTCCGAAACACGTCATAATCCGGAATGATGGCATTTTCCATAAAACAAAAGATTTTCAAAATAATATATATATATAATACATTCCACCTACCAAACTTTGTAGCATGACCTCATCAGGACCAGGGCAAAGCCAGGACTACGATCAACACAAACCAACCCCCTCCCCCCCACCTCCGCTAAGAATTTTTTTTGAATGCAGGGTCAATAGGATACAAGGAAATACTGGACCACACTAGGGCAAATGACCAATCTGACACTCTCTCATAACTATCATCCCTCTTTCCTTATTCAAATTTCCCTTACATATAACTAAAACTAACTCTTAGATCCTTTGCAGGTATTTCAAACCAGGGCACCTACGCAGGCAGATGATATTGTAAATGGAAAACCATTTTCTAAAATGAACGGTGCATATTGTATATAACAAGTTGCTAGCCCCGCTAACTGGATCCATATATAGCAAACTATATTGTATATAGACAACTATCTGCTCAATTGTATATATTGTATATACAGTTGCTCAGTTGCTAGAGCCATATATACTATCTGCTCAGTTGCTAGAGCCATATATTGTATATAGCAAACTATCTGCTCAATTGAATGGAGCATGTTGCATATAACGTGTCGTTGGCCCCGCCAACCGGAGCCATGTATATAGCAAACCGTCAACTCAATCGATCAAAGTGCCCTGTACAAAATCAACTCATCGACTTCGCCAATCGAAGCCCTAAATATAGCAAAATGGTTCGCTTTGCCAACAGGAGCGTTCTGCACCATCACTCCGCTATATCGAAGATTAGAGTAGATAGCCACAAACCTTATCATCGAAGTTCTGCTGAATATGTTGAATGTTTTTATGTTTTGCTCATGCAGATTACATGTATGATTACATTTTCATGTCAGAAACTCCCATCGCGTGGATGTAACGACCTCGCCGATCGTTTCATAAGTTACTGCTCCGTTTCACCCATTTTTGCTCTTTATATGTTGTTCAGTTGTATTATGCGGTATCGGGTTGGTTATTTTAGGTTCGGAGTGGTTTTGGAGAGGAATGAGACACTTAGTCTCTTTTGAGTAATCTTAAGTTGAAAAAGTCAATCGAATGTTGATTTATGTGAAAAAGGTCTCGGATGTGAATTCTGATGGTTCAGATAGCTTTGTTAGGTGATTTGGGACTTAGGAGCATGATCGAAATGTTTTTTAGAGGTCTGTGGTAGATTTAGGCTTGAATTGGCGAAATTGGAATTTTGGCATTTTTCGGTGGGTAGTGAAAATTTTGATATCTGGGTCGGAATGGAATTCTGAAAAGTGGAGTAGGTCCGTTGTGTCATTTGTTATGTGTGTCCAAACTTTCAGGTCATTCGGGTGAGGTTTGAAAGACTTTTTGATAGTTTGCGGAATTCGGAAGTTTTAGAATCCTTAGGCTTGAATCCGATGGTAATTTGATGTTTTGATATTGTTTGGAGCTTTCCGAAAGTTGGAACACGTTTGAATGATGTTATGGGATGTGTTGACATATTTGGTTGTGTCCCGAGAGCCTCGGATGAGTTTCGGGTGGTTAACAGATCATTTTAGGACTTGGAAAGTTAGCAGAATTACTGGTGTTTTAGTTGCAGAGAATCCTTCTTCACGTTCGCAAAAGGTTATTGAGAGAGGCAGCGGGTTTGTTCTTCGCATTCGTGATGTAGGTCCCGCATTTGTAACACCTCCTTTTCTACCACCCCGAGGGCATATAAGGGAGTTTTTCCAATTAAAGTAACATTATTTGAAATGAAATTATTTATTTAATTCAGAGTCGCCACTTGGGATAATTTAGTTTTTGGTGTCCCAAGTCACCGGTTTATTTTTAAATCCCAAATCGAGAAAATTTTCGACTTTATTTAAAAGTCTGCGAACCAAAAATTCTAGATAAGGAATTCTATTAACCTAGGAAAAGGTGTTAGGCATTCCCAGATTCCGTGGTTCAAGCACGGTCGCTTATACTATTAAAATTGGCCTATTATCTGATTTATTACATGTTTTAAACCTAGTGTGCATTTTTAACTGTCACGACCCAATTCCCGAACCTGGTTGTGATGGCACCTCGTTTAGACAAGGCCAGTCAGACCAAAACGGAACACCTCTTTGAGCAGTTAATTATCAAAACAGTAATAAACATAATATAATATCCATAGATTGCGAATATTTAATGATAACAACAGCAGAAACCATCCCGACACAGCCCAAACTGGGGTGTCACAAGTCATGAGCAACTAAGAAATCCGGATACAAGTCTACTGAATACTAATTCTGATACAATGGTTCTGAAAACATGAAAATGATAAGATAAGATAAGGGAGGCACGGGGCTGCGAACGCCAACAGCTACCTCGTAGTCTCCGAATCACTGCTTGAACTGGGAGAATCAACACTCAGGAGCAGACTCTGCGATGCCTGAATCTGCACACATGGTGTAGGGAGTAATGTGAGTACTTCGAATCAGTGAGTAATAATTATAAATAATTGCTGAAAGTATGAAAACACGTAAAGGCACAAAGCAATTCCACATCAAGTAGTAAAATCACTTAAAGCAGTAAATCAGTGAATAAATCAAATGATATTTCTTTTTAAAACAAGTAAAACAGGTAATTTAACAGGTAAATAACAAGTAGAAATCCTCCCCTCGGGCACAATATCAATCGCTCAGAACAGTATCAGCCCTTCAGGCTCACTCTCAGTATAGTATCAGCACCTCGGGCTCAGTATCAATCACTCAGAACAGTATCAGCCCCTCGGGCTTACTCTCAGATCATAATGGGTACCCGCGCTCACTGTGGGTGTGCAAACTCCGAAGGGGACCCTTACAGCCCAAGCACTATATCAAGCCACCTCGCGGCGTCATCACTCGGTACTCGGCCTCACATCACTCGGCACTCGGCATCACATCACTCAGCATATCCTCACATATGGCCCTCGGCCTCACTCCGTCCAAAAATCATCACAAGCCCATTGGGCATTAGTAAAACAGTAGTTCTCAGCCCAAAACATGATGTAGACATATCATTTATGTTTCAAATCTGAGTAAAAGTGGTTGCGTTTGTAAAACAGTAGATATCAACAGGACTGAGTTCAAATAATAAGTCAAGCAGTGAGGAAACAGTGATAAAAATCCCGGAAGGGTTCAAATAGTTGGAACGAAGCCCAAATATGGCAATCAGCCCAAATCATGATGATAACAAATGAATTTCAGTCAAATAAGCGGTAAAATCATCAATCGGGACGGACCAAGTCACAATCCCCAGTAGTAAAAGACCCCATGCTCATCATCCAGCGCGTATCTTGCCTCAATATAGCACTACAATGTGCAATCCGGGGTTTCGAACCCTCAGGACATCATTTACAATCATTACTCACCTAGAACCGGCTAAATCTCTAGCTCGCGACGCCTTTGCCCCTTGAATTGGCCTCTATGCGCGTCGAATCTATCCAAAATCAGAACGAAT
This sequence comes from Nicotiana sylvestris, assembly GCF_000393655.2. Lineage (NCBI taxonomy): Eukaryota > Viridiplantae > Streptophyta > Magnoliopsida > Solanales > Solanaceae > Nicotiana > Nicotiana sylvestris. The sequence goes on along the minus strand of NC_091062.1, from coordinate 104,288,142 downwards.
ACGTCACAATATGCTAAGGGAACAAAGCCCAAGCGAAAACATTCGAAAAATATCAAAAATCCCAAAAATAGAAAAAAAATCCGAGCCCTGGGCCTACGTCTCGGAATCGGGTAAAATTTACATTTTCGGAATCCTCATACCCTTACGAGTCTAACCATACCAAAATTATCCAATTCTGATACCATTTGGTCCTTCAAATCATCATTTTACATTTTTGAAAGGTTTCACAATTTTCTTCCCAAATTCCATCCCAAATCACGAATTAAATGTTGAATTCAGTGATAGATTCATGTATTCTAGCCAAATCTGAGTTAAAATCACTTACCCCGATGAATTTCTTGAAAAACCCTCGAAAAATCGCCAAAATTTGAGCTCTCTAGGTCAAAATATTAAATAAAACCCAAAATCTCATATTTATAGAGTACCCCTCAGATTTCAGCCTCCTCAGGCCACATCAAATCGACCGCGGTCCGCACAAGCCAGTGCGGTCCGCACAAAAACAACCGCGGCCGCACAGGCCTTCCTCTACAGTGATAGGCTTTAGTATTTTAGCCATAATGTTTTCTAAAGATATCCAAATTGCAATATCTTTACATTTCTGGAATCTAGACACGAAGGACTACAACTTTCATTTTTGAATCATCTCAAAATTCCATATAGATCAAAAGATATGAGCTTCCGAAATTGGACCAGCGAATCGTTCCCCACCGCGGCCGCACACCATTTTGTGCGGTCTGCATGACACCTACCGCGGCCGCACTTCTTTTTGTACGGTCCGCACAGCACATACTGCGGCCGCAGTTCTTTTTGTGCAGACCGTGCGGGTGGTTTCCGAGGCCTGCAACCCTCCTGGACCTGCTACAGTTATGATTTCGGCCTAAAACATCCCGGAACCTACCCGGGACCCCTGAAACTTCAAACTAATGTACCAACACATCCCATGACATCGTTCAAACTTGTTCAACACTTCGGAACGCTTACAACAACATCAAATCACCAATTTAACATAGGATTCAATCCTAAGAACTCCAAGAACTCTTAAATTATGCTTTCGCTCAAAAAGTCAATAAAATCTCATCCGAATGACCTGAAATTTTGCACACACATCCCAAATGACACAACGAAGCTACTGCAACTCTCGTAATTCCATTCCGACCCTTATATCAAAATCTCGCCTATCCACCCGAAATTGCCAAAATATCAATTTCGCTAATTCAAGCCTAAATTTCCTCTACAACTCCAAAACCCATTCCGATCACGCTCTGAAGTAACAAATCACCTCCCGAAGCTAACCGAACCATCGAAACTCATATCCGAGCCCTCTAAATCATAAGTCAACATCCGGTTGACTTTTCCAACTTAAGTCTTCTTAAAAGAGACTAAGTGTCTCATTTCTTACCAAAACCACACCAAACACAAACCAATCAACTCGACCACATAAAACACGGATAACGAAGCATAAAGAAGCAGAAATGGGAGAAACGAAACGGTAACTCATGAGACGACTGATCGGGTCGCCACATTAACTTTATAACCGCTTTTATTTATTTAAAACCCCTTTTTAGGATTTATGGAATTATTTCTTGAACAAGTTACGATTGTCGTACACTTTCCGTTTTAGGACACGCCGCAAACCGTGCTACATGAAATGCATCCGCGATTTGCGACATGTTTTATTTTTATTAACATTCGAATTTGTTATGATCGGGCACATGAAATGCACACCCAAATTTGGATTAGGTATCACGACAATGCCACGGGAACCGTACCCATAGCTGTGATAATTTATTAATTATCGCGCCTAAAGCAAGCTACGATGTTCATGAATTGTTAACTAAAGCTAATTTGAGATTATTGTAAGGCCATAGATAATGGAATTATTTGTGGAAAAAGGATGGGTTCATTCATTAGAAAATATTTACAACTTGAAAAGGCTCATGCTATTCTGCCGTTTACATAAGTTAGGCCCAACTGGTCATGGATTAACCTTTGCCAAACAACATATCCATAGTCCTACAACTAAGCAAGGAAACGAAAAACTAGCATAACACCGGAATAAATAATGAACATTAGAGGAGACAAAGGAATTCTTTTGTAATTGAAGAAAATATTAAAGAGAATTTTTAGAAGTAAACTACTGTCCTGAATTTAAAATTAATACTTCAACATGCTAATCCAAAATGTCAAAGAGGCGATCACAAAGCGAACTGGATTCTAGCTACTACCTTTGTAATTTTATAGAGAAAAAAAAAACCTTCAAACAGAGCTTCCATTTAACATGCGAAATCGAGATAGTAGTAATATAAGCACAAAGCTAAAACTCAAAGATTAAACAATATCCATAATGGTTGCAAGATTTATTCAAACTCAAAAAGGATAACAACCAATACTAATTATAAAAAAAGGTTAGAGATGGACCTTTATAGTGATGAACAAATCTGAAAATTTACAGCTCAATCAAGCCAAAAAGAGCAACAACCGTCGGACTAAAAGCTGAAGCTACGAACCAGAACCTAGAGATAGAAGCCTCGCCTTATCTTTGATGAAGTATGGTTACTCGACTGGTTTTCACTGGAATGGATGGGTGTTTTACAGTGAAGACAGGGAAAGTTTTAGGTGGTTTTAAAGGTGTCATTTTGCAACAGTTTTGAGGTGAGTTTCGGCTGGTTTTCAGCTCAGGTTTCATGGAATGTTCAGCTAGTTTCTCACAGATGTTGCTGCTACATTTTAGCTAGTTTGCGGATGGTTTTCGGGGAGCTTTAGTGGCCAGCTTTCATGGCTGCTTTTGTTGTGTTTTTCAGCTATTTATTGAGGAAAAAAGGGTATTTTTTCGAGGTGAGGTTTTGGAGTTAGACTATTGTTACAACCCATATCCACACGCGTTAGTTCATGCCATATATTAGTTAACATAAATCTAAGAAGGAATTACCTTTGAGATGATAAAAAGTTAATCCTATTGGTCTTAAGTGATACAAGGGTGATTAACAAGTATTAGAAGTTAAACGAATCAAGGATGTTGTAACTCGTATTTTCAGGTGAACCTAGAGGTTCTTAATACACTCAAGAGGTCATTTATTAAGGTATTTGAATCATATAATATCCGTATCATAAGTCTTGAAGTCAAACGAGATATGAAATAAAAGTCGACAAACGTTGTCGCAACATAGGTTCATAATTTTACTTAAACATTAGGTTAAATGTTTCTATGTTTTTCTCCTAATCTAAAAGGAATTACGAGGTGATGTACCCACCAAATTAAATATCTATGAGTTTAGTTTCCAACGCATTAAACCGTTTGTCAATACGATCTTGGAGTATAGAGATATTCATATTTTCGCAAGCCTGCGCAGATTGGTAGATGACAAATAGGTGCATCACCTACTTGCCAAAATAATAGGACAAAATTAAAAGACCTAAGTCGGCCAAGGGAGGACTTTTAAGGGGTTATGAACTTAGTTATTTCATCCATATTTCAGAACCTCAAAACCAAAGTTAACCCCTGCAACTCCTCCCCAAAAATCCCACACAAACCCTAATCGATTTTCCCTCTCTTTCAAGTTCTATTTGAAGGTAAAACCTAGAGTTTGAAGAACCAAGGGAAGGGCTGAGTTATCCAAAAAGTAAGGTAAGTTACTGCCATCTTTCATACATTTCTCTGCTGTGAATTCATGGTAATTCGTTCTATACATGTAAGAACTCACGGGACGGTGATCGGAACCTGTGAGTTCGAGTTATTCACTTGTAGCGGACTGTTTTGTGGACTATTTTGAGTTGCTATTGGGATGCGTGTTTTACTACTATTTTGTGGAGTTTTGGAGGTAGAAGGGTGTGGATAAACACCACATATATGTAGGGTTGTGGGTTGATAGTTATTCGTAACATTTCCAGGTCGTTTGACACGACTACGGTGGCCGTCGTATGTATGATGTAATTAGGTTGTGCGTGGACTGTTTTGGGAGGCTCAATATGTTTATTATTGATGTTGTTTGGGCTGTTTGGTGATTGTTTTGAATGGTGTGAAGTCATATATATAGGGGAGGTGCTGTCCGTTTCAACGTAAAATAGGTTGTGGTCGATACATAATAGTTATGACGCTTAAATGATAACGATAGTATCGTTTCTCTTATTGTAGACTAAGGAGTTGTGACAATTGCATAGCTTGTGATTGGGGAAGTATATACAAGGTATGTGAGGCTATCCCTTTTCTTCTTTTGCACGACTCCGATTGTACATAATGTAATGAACGAGCTTCCAAAGATACTCTACTCTTAGAAGCTAGCAGTACTTACATTGCTTTCCCTCTTATGGAACGATTGATGTTAATGTTGCTTCTCTTATTCTTATGTTATCAATGTTGTTGGTACTTCCTGATTCTTATAAGGTTCATAATGAAGAGTTGGTCCTAATAACGTGGACAGAGGATATCGACCTTACGTCACTCCGAAAGGTTTAGAATGTGATTCCATGAGTCGAGCATGCATTATATATATGAATCTATTTTACTCTACCGAGCCGCGCTATAGTCGGTCGGGTACGACATATATTGTGCAACCACTGATCAGTTGGGTTTTACCGAGCTCCACATGGCCGGGTATGATTCTACCGAGCCTTATGACGGCCGGGTACATTTTTACCGAGCCTATTATGGCTGGGTACGATATGATGATGATGATTCCCACAGAGGTGTATGTTTTAAAAGTTTATGTATACATACATATGTATCATGCATTTTATGTCAGTAGCCCTCAGAGGTACTCAGATGTTTCAGGTTGTATATTCTCTATCCGTGCTTACATTACTATTCATATTAATGGTTCCCTGCCTTACATACTCAGTACTTTATTCGTACTGAAGTCATTTTGTTTGTGGACGCTGCATGTCATGCTGCAGGCCCTAATAGACAGGCAGGTGCAGCTCCCCCACCACAGTAGACTGTCCAGTTCAGCGGTGATTGGCGAGATCCCTTCTCCGGACTTGCCTTGGTCTTGGTATGCAATTTTTGTTATAGACATTATGGGTATGTCGGGGCCCTGTTCCGGCTATGTTGCAACACTTATGTTCTTTTAGAGGCTCATAGACAGGTGTCGGCTCATGTATAGTTTGGTATGCCTTGTCGGCTAGTTTTTGTTGTATAGTCTTTCATAGTAGCGTGGTAGCTCATACCTTATACGTAGTTTCTTGATTGTCTGGTCATCCCCTGCTATGTATGTTCATGCCGTCATATTTTATTGCTGGTTGTCCATGATCTAGGTCTACCATTTATATTGATCTCGTCAGCCTTAAAAGATAATAATGAAGGTTAGATGAAATGTACGTTGGTGCTCGGCAAGTGTGGTCGGGTGCTAGTCATGGCCCTTCAGTTTGGGTCGTGACAAACTTGGTATCAGAGCAAGTCTGTCCTAGGGGTTGTCTATGAGCCGTGTCTAGTAGAGTCTTGATTATGGATGTGTAGCGCGCCACATTTATAATCAGGAGGCTACATGACATCTAGGGTTGTTACCTTCTTCCTGAATCTAGATCGTGCGTAGAGTTGAGTCGTAAGTGTTCGTCTCTAATATTCACCTTGTTTTCTTTCAGCGATGCCTTCGACTAGGAAGCAAACAATTAGTAGACGGCTTGATACAACTGCGGGAGATGGTACCAGTCAGGTGCCCCAAGCCAGAGCAGGCCAAAGTGAGGCTTAGAGTGAGATGCCATCTCATACCTCATCTACCCCGTCTCCTCCAGAGGATATTAGGAGGCACCCAACACCTCCAATTCCTCCGTCTGGCACTACAAACCAGGATATGCAGAGTGTTTTGCAGTTATTGACTAGCTTGGTAGCTGCTCAGGCTCAGAGGCAGAATACAAGTGCTGTTGATAAACTAGTTAGTACGAGAGTTCGTAATTTTATTAATTTAGACCCTCCAGTGTTTACCAGATCAGACCCCAAGGAGGACCCACAGACTTTTATTGACCAGGTTCATCGTACATTGTAGGTTATGCATGTTAGTGATACAGAGGCAGTAGAGTTGGCTTCTTATCGGCTACGGGATTTAGCAGTTCTCTGGTATGATGGTTGGGAGAGATCCAGGGGTCCGAACGCTCCTCCAGCTATGTGGAAGGAATTTTCTGAGGAATATCTTCGTCACTACTTGCCAGTTGAGATACGATGAGCTAGAGCTGATAAGTTTTTGAACATTAGACAAGGTAATATGAGTGTGCGAGAGTACAGTATGCAGTTCGATTCTTTAGCAAGGTATGCTCCCATATAGTGGCCGAGATGAGTGATAGGGTGCATTTGTTCGTGAACGGATTGGGACCACATCTGATAAATGAGTGCACGACAGCCTCCTTGGTGGAGGGCATGGATATTTCCCGTATTCAGGCTTATGCCCAGACCCTAGAGGATCGTAAGCGCCAACAGAGGGTAGATAGGGAGAAGGATAGGGGCCAACATAAGAGGGCGAGATTTGAAAGGTATTCTAATGACTTCAGAGGCAGCGTCAGGCCCCAGTCTTCGAGGAGTTCAGCGCCACCTGTAGCTAGTGCTCCTCCATAGTTTCAGAGGCCTCGATATGATCGATTTACCCATTCTAGTCCAGGTCAGAGTTCGTAGGCATCTGGCTCGCAACATCACAGGGATACTAGTCAGATGAGACCCCCAACACCACATTGTGATCAGTGCGGCAAGGCCCACTTTGGACTGTGTCGTCGAGGTTCTGATGCATGCTATTCGTGCGGGCAGCCTGGCCATATGATGCGGGATTGTCCTAATAGAGGAGGTGATGGTATGGCTCAGCCGACTGGATCTGTGTCTGGTTCTTCCTCATCAGTTCGACCTCCAGCACGGGGTTTTCAGCAGTCGACAGGTCGTGGTAGGGGTAGAGGTGCAGTGCCGAGTTCGAGTGGTGCTCAAAATCGAACCTATGCTCTAGTAGGTCGACAGGATCTCGAGTCGTCTCCAGATGTTGTTACAGGTATTATATCTGTGTTTTCTTATGATGTATATGCGCTGATTGATCCGGGATCTACATTATCATATGTTACACCCTTTGTGGCTAATAAGTTTGGCATTGAACCTGAATTGATAAGTAAACCCCTTGCGGTATCTACTCCGATAGGAGATTCTGTGATTGCTAGAAGGGTATATAGAGGTTGCACTGTGATGATTTGTAGTCGTCAAACCTCGGCAAATTTATTTGAGTTAGAAATGGTTGATTTTGATGTGATAATGGGAATGGACTGGTTGGCCTCATGCTATGCAAATGTTGACTGTCGTACGAAGATGGTTAGGTTTCAATTTCCTGGTGAACCCATCATTGAATGGAAAGGGAATATTGCTACACCAAAAGGTAGGTTTATTTCCTATCTTAAGGCAAGGAAAATGATTTCAAAAGGTTACATTTGTCATTTCATTCACGTTAGGGATGCGGAGGCGAAACCGCCTACTTTACAATCAATCCCCGTGGTCAACGAATTCCCAGATTTTTTCCCAGATGAATTCCCAGGCCTTCTTCCTGAAAAGGAGATTGAGTTTAGCATTGATGTGTTGCCTGACACTCAACCGATCTCTATCCCTCCATACAGAATGGCCCCGGCAGAGTTGCGAGAGTTGAAGGTGCAGTTGAACGACTTGCTGGATAAGGGCTTCATTAGACCTAGCACTTCACCTTGGGGTGCACCAGTCCTATTCGTGCGGAAGAAAGACGGGTCGTTACGGATGTGTATCGACTATCGACAGTTGAATAAGTTTACTATAAAGAACAAGTATCCACTTCCAAGAATTGATGACATGTTTGACCAACTCCAGGGTGCCAAGTATTTCTCCAAGATTGATTTACGTTCAGGGTATCATCAGGTGAGGGTTAAGGAGAAGGATATTCCAAAGACGGCCTTCCGGACAAGATATGGGCACTTTGAGTTCTTGGTGATGTCGTTCGGGCTAACAAATGCCCCAGCAGCTTTTATGGATCTCATGAATACTATATTTAGGCCCTATCTTGATGTGTTCGTGATTGTATTCATTTCTCGTTCGGAGGCGGAACATGCGGGCCACTTGCGGATAGTATTATAGACGCTTTAGGATCGTAAGTTATATGCTAAGCTCTCCAAATGTGAATTTTGGCGGAACTCAGTAGCATTTCTTGGCCATGTGATATTTGACGAGGGTATTAGTATCGACACTCAGAAGATCGATGCAGTAAAGAATTGGCCGAGACCTACAGCACCATCAGAAGTCCGCAGCTTCCTAGGGCTAGCAGGATATTATAGGCGGTTTGTAGAAGGGTTTTCCTCTATATCATCACCATTGACTAAGTTAACACAGAAAGCTACCAAGTTCCAGTGGTCTGACACTTGTGAACATAGTTTTCAGGAGCTGAAGAATCGATTGACATCCGCACCAGTGCTCACTCTCCCTGAAGGAACAGAAGGTTATGTGGTATATTGTGATGCCTCAGGTATAGGTTTGGGGTGCGTATTGATGCAGCGTGGGAATGTGATTGCTTATGCATCAAGACAATTGAAGAAACATGAAAAGAATTATCCAACCCATGATTTGGAATTGGCTGCAGTAATATATGCTTTGAAGATATGGCGGCACTACTTATACGGCGTCCATGTTGACATCTACACAGATCACAAGAGTTTACAATACATCTTCAAGCAGAAAGAGTTGAATTTGAGGCAGCGTAGGTGGCTTGAATTATTGAAAGACTACGACGTCGAGATATTGTATCATCCCGGTAAAGCCAATGTTGTGGCAGATTGTTGCGACTAAAACACTCACGCAAGTGTACGCGATCGACAAGTAATATAGTAGTAAGTAAAGTATCGTTCCCACGAGGAATTGTGATCAACTTATCGACTGATGTAGACTCAAACAATTATCAATTCAAGCTAAATTATCACAAAATATATAAAGAACCAATTTACAATTTACTTAGTAATTAAACAATAATTCAATACAAAATTACTACACCAATTACACAATATTTTGATAACAATTTGGGTAAAGATATTCCCGGGTCATGGACTTGCTAGAAATTATGCTACTATTTTAGCTTAAAATGAATTTATTGAATTATCCGGGTTATTGATTATAGGGTTAATAATATTCATAAGAATCTTTCGAGTTCTTATGCATCTATTCAAGTTAAACTAATACCTATATGTCTATGGTATTAATATTAACAAAAATGCGTTTACAACTCCTATTTTACAACCAAACAAGGCAATTAAGTATATGTCTATCTTAATTGCGAATTCTTCATCCGATGCCCGAGATTCAAAACTTGTTCTATTTGATTCTATATGCAACCAAGAATTTCCTTTGTCAAGTTTAATTCAAGATTCGTAAATAATATTTCACTGTTAGCTACGTAGTAAAATAATTAGAAGCAGAATCAAATAAACAACCCATAATGATAAATTCAAGATCATCAATCTAAGCTTCAAATAACACAATTATCTAACATCCATGACCCAAGAATATTAGAGTTTTTAGCTACTCATAATCATACAAAAATCAACAATAAAAGTCTTAAACATAATATAAACAAACAAATAGAAGAAAGTTTAGAAGAACTCTTTTAATCCTTGCTCCAAGATGTTGTTCTTCTTCTCCTTTCTTAGCTCCAAGATGAAGCTCCTCCTTCTTCTATGAATTTTTTTTTCTCCCTCCAAATCTGATCTCTCCTCTCAATAATGGAGCTTTACTTTATGTAAGTTGAGTGGATCCTCTCAGATTTTCATTTGCCCCCAAATAATTGATTTCCTGGACTGGACTAGCGCGGGAGCGCATGACCAACGCACATCCCGCGCATATTGAGTTTCTTTCTATCCAAATCACTGAACTAGCGCGGGAGCGCATGACCCGCGCTAGTGGGGTTTTCTCTTGTTAAGATGTTGCTGCTCAAATTTTCGTCATTTGACTCCATTTTTCACTTGATAACCATCATAAATCCTCATTTATTTATTGAACTCCTTTGAGACATTAAAGTCATGATTAGAGCCAATTTTTGCATTATTTGAACATTTACAATTGTAAACCATCCTTAAGTTGAGCTAAAACATAGGCTATATTAAACAATTTAGCCTATTATCAACACCCCACACTTAGCTTATTGCTAGTCCTCGAGCAATCCACTATATTCTTTTTAGAGAATTCTTCACTCAACCATTTCCCCTCACGCATTACACCTAGAACATTGTACATACTTAACACCTAGCAGTGAACAATCCTAGCCTTAAAGTTGTCTCTCAAGTGCTATGCAATATTCAAACTTCCTCAACTTACTCTTCACAGAAGTCAAGATTTGCTTTTCTGTCACAAGTCATATGCCCTCACCATCATGCCAACAAGAAATATTTGGTAATTACTCCACACATTCAAGTCATATACTTATAATAATCAATTAAAGCACTCACTCTCACAATAGAAGTCACATGCATGCAATGGGTACCATAAGCTTGCCCGTAATATAACTCTCTACTAATTTAGGCTAGCTCGACTCAAAATCAATTAGGACTTTTTCATGGTTATAATGTGGGCTAAGGGACGTGTAGGATGTATTTAGGAATAGTGACTCAACCCCTAAGCACTTTAACACATCACACGAGCAATTTTCAGCATAAATTCTTCAACCCACTTCTCATTTATACATAATATCATCCCACAAATACGCCATTCTTCTTTAAGCACTCTATTAATTCATTCCCACTAGCTAGAGCAAAACACAATGTAATTATCTTTTTTTTTTCTTGTCACTCAATTTCTGCTAGTAGTGTATTCGTTTACAACATAAGTGCACCTTTCATCCTTTTATTGGTTTCACTGAAAAGTCTCCCCACACTTATTTCCTTCTTACTTCTTTTAGCGCTCTTCTCACAATTAAAGTGCTTTAAGAGGTAAAAGGATCAAAACACTATCAATTAAGAACAAAAGGGTATAGGCTTGTAATGCGGGTGCCAAACAAAAAGTCTGAAGGCTCAAAAGGGTTAATTAGGGACAAATTTTATTTATAATAAGCAATTAAGCTCAAAAAGTTCAAAGAAAGCCTAACATCATTTTTCAAACCGAGCATCACCTCAAATTTCGCTTCAACTCACATACCGGGCAAGTTCTAGACACAAGTACAATACATGGACTACACAAATACTCACCACACATGGCATATGACTCATTCCAGATAGCTCATCAAGACACTCCATTACGAGCAGTCAATTCAGTAACAAACATACAATTTAAGGCACTTTCCATGAGATTCAACAATTAAGACTAAGCGTTACACTCTAGGGTCTATTGTGTTCAGGTGTGTCAACGCTATGGGTTCACTTTTCTATAGCTTATAACTCCTTATTTTAGTCTACAAAATAAAAAATATATATAAAAATAAAAATTAAAAACTACCTATGCCCGGTTCAAGATAAACCCTTGGAAAAGAACCGCGGCTTTAAGAATTACCAAGGGGGAATTTCTACACTACCTAAGAAAAAATATATAAAAAAAATCTTTTTGTTGTTTTCTCTAGACTCATTTCCCTCAAGAAAATTCGTCTAAAAGATCCGTCGTAGGGAAAAGTCTAATTTTTCTACCATTTTTTTTTATTTCACATAAAAAAAATTAATCTTCTAAAATACTACACAACTACGAAGAAAAGAAATAAGAAGCTAAAATACTAAAAAGCTAATTATCCAAAGGAATTCTCCCACCCCACACTTAAAAGAGTGCAATGTCCCCAATGCACAAATAAACGCAAAAATTAACAAGGGTGGACAAGAAACTCCCTGAAAGGCCAAAGACCGAAGCACTGGCAGCTCACGGGGTACTCAGACTTCTCCCAAGGATGGTCCTTTGTGCGGGTACCTCACACTAGTTCCAACCAGCTGGCTTGCATTTGCACACTTTCAGTGGCTTTTCTTCTATGCTCATAATCCTACAACAAATGCTACAAAGGTAGAAAACTAAAATAAACAAAAATAAATAAAAATAAAAGAAAGCAGTAAAGCTGGGTTGCCTCCCAACAAGCGCCTAATTTAACATCGCGGCACGACGTGAACCACCTTTTGCCTCCACCTTGAACTTATAAATTGAGCTCCCAATTTGGCTTCAAGCTTTTTGCTATGCTCTAGGGGTGGTGAGACAAATTTAACATGGTCGAGCAACCAATATCGTGTTCTACACTTTTTGGCTTTCAAATGTGGTATGTAATTATGTCTCTCTGGCATGATAAATTCCAAAATATAAGCACCCAGGGTACATTGGTTCCCCCAAAGGCTCAGATGACTCGATTTCCATGTCATCATCCAAACACAATGTTGAAAAATGTATGGAATGAGGAGCAGTACGCCCCAACTCTAGAATTGTATCACTAGTTACATCCTCATATGTACACACACTAGAGTCTTCAAATATAACATTATCTACTTCTTCACATGGCTCTAGAGCACTCTTCTTAACATGGACATCCTCAAGAAAAATATGATCTAATGATTGGTATTCTTGTTTTAGCTTCTCTATTTGGTCTAGAAGATTTTTTCCAGCTTCATACAACTCATCATTAAATTATTAGGCGTTACACGCATCAACCTTTGCACTCAAATCTGAATCCAAATTATGCAAAACCAAGCCAAAATTATCACTTTTTCTGCAAGCTCATTTCTCTCCTTAGACCAATCTTGCATCACCGTTGTTAGTAAACAATATCGTTTCGCAGAATCCACTAATCAAAAATATCCGTCCCAATACCAACCCTTACTCCCATATTCAAATTCAGATGTCCAAGAGGTTAGGTCATGACTAGCAAAAAAATACGGGCCATAAAAATCTTTGATTAACCAAGCGTCTTCATCATTAACCTTACCTCTGTATATTTCATCCTCAGATGTCATCCTGAGAGAACTAGAAACATACTAAGAGAAAAATCAAATAGTTATAAAAATAACATATTTACAAAAAGAAAAGAAAATAAACTTGTAAAGATAATAATAAAAGTCTAACCCAGAAGAATAGTTAATGTCTAATTCCCCGGCAACGGCGCCAAAAACTTGTTGCGACCAAAACACTCACGCAAGTGTACGCGATCGACAAGTAATATAGTAGTAAGTAAAGTATCGTTCCCACGAGGAATTGTGATCAACTTATCGACTGATGTAGACTCAAACAATTATCAATTCAAGCTAAATTATCACAAAATATATAAAGAACCAATTTACAATTTACTTAGTAATTAAACAATAATTCAATACAAAATTACTACACCAATTACACAATATTTTGATAACAATTTGGGTAAAGATATTCCCGGGTCATGGACTTGCTAGAAATTATGCTACTATTTTAGCTTAAAATGGATTTATTGAATTATCCGGGTTATTGGTTATAGGGTTAATAATATTCATAAGAATCTTTCGAGTTCTTATGCATCTATTCAAGTTAAACTAATACCTATATGTCTATGGTATTAATATTAACAAAAATGCGTTTACAACTCCTATTTTTCAACCAAACAAGGAAATTAAGTATTTGTCTATCTTAATTGCGAATTCTTCACCCGATGCCCGAGATTCAAAACTTGTTCTATTTGATTCTTTATGCAACCAAGAATTTCCTTTGTCAAGTTTAATTCAAGATTCGTAAATAATATTTCACTGTTAGCTACGTAGTAAAATAATTAGAAGCAGAATTAAATAAACAACCCATAATGATAAATTCAAGATCATCAATCTAAGCTTCAAATAACATAATTATCTAACATCCATGACCCATGAATACTAGAGTTTTTAGCTACTCATAATCATACAAAAGTCAACAATAAAAGTCTTAAACATAATATAAACAAACAAATAAAAGAAAGTTTAGAAGAACTCTTTGAATCCTTGCTCCAAGATGTTGTTCTTCTTCTCCTTTCTTAGCTCCAAGATGAAGCTCCTCCTTCTTCTATGGCTTTTTTTCTCCCTCCAAATCTGATCTCTCCTCTCAATAATGGAGCTTTACTTTATGTAAGTTGAGTGGATCCTCTCAGATTTCCCATTTTGCCCCCAAATAATTGATTTCCCGGACTGGACTAGCGCGGGAGCGCATGAACAGCGCACATCCCGCGTATATCGAGTTTCTTTCTATCCAAATCACTGAACTAGAGCGGGAGCGCATGACCAGTGCATGACCCGCGCCAGTGGGGTTTTCTCTTGTTAAGATGTTGCTGCTCAACGTTTCGTCATTTGACTCCATTTTTCACTTGATCACCATCATAAATCCTCATTTGTTTATTCAACTCCTATGAGACATTAAAGTCATGATTACAACCAATTTTTGCATTATTTGAACATTTACAATAGTAAACCATCCTTAAGTTGAGCTAGAACATAGGCTATATTAAACAATTTAGCCTATTATCAGCAGACGCTCTCAGTCGTAAATCAATGGGAAGCTTAGTACATATTGAGGCAGGTAGATGGGGGTTGACTAAAGAGCTTCATCAGCTAGCCAATATGAGAATCAGATTGTTAGACTCTGATGACGGAGGTGTTACTGTACAGAATACATCAGAATCATCTTTGGTAGCCGAGGTAAAAGCACGACAATATGAAGATCCTATCTTAGTACGATTAAGAGAGAGCATTCAGCAGTGTAAAAGTATGGCTTTTGAGATCGGAAGAGATGGGGCACTGAGATACCAGGGCCGATTATGTGTGCCTAATGTGGCAGGGTTGCGAGAGAAGATTATGAATGAGATTCATCAATCCCGATATTCCATCCATCCCGGCTCGACAAAGATGTATCATGATGTCAAGGAGCAGTATTGGTGGGATAACATGAAGAAGTCTATTGCAGAATTTGTAGCCCAGTGTCCCAATTGTCAACAAGTAAAGATAGAACATCAGAAACCCGGTGGATTGCTTCAGAATATAGAGATTCCGACCTGGAAATGGGAGGTGATTAATATGGACTTCATTATTGGATTACCTCGCTCTTATCATAAGTTTGACTCCATCTGGGTGATAATTGATCGACTTACAAAATGTGCCCATTTTCTGCCAGTTAAGACAACTTACACGGCTGAAGATTATGCGAAGTTGTATATCAAGGAGATTGTTAGGCTTCATGGTGTGCCGGTATCTATTATATCAGACCGAGGAGCTCAATTTACAGCTAACTTTTGGAGGTCTTTTCAGAAGGGTTTAGGCACACAAGTGAATCTCAGCACTGCATTTCATCCGCAGTCTGACGGGCAGGCTGAACGTACCATTCAGACACTGGAAGATATGCTACAAGCATGTGTTCTAGATTTAAAGGGAAATTGGGATGACCATCTTCCACTCATAGAATTCTCCTACAATAATAGCTACCATTCCAGTATTAAAATGGCCCCATACGAGGCACTATACGGGAGAAGATGTAGATCACCAGTTGGATGGTTCGAAGTCGGTGAAACAGAATTATATGGGCCAGATTTGATTCACCAAGCTATTGAGAAGGTGAAAGTGATACAGGAGCGATTGAGGACGGCACAAAGCAGGCAAAAATCTTATTCCGATGTCCGACGTCGTGATCTAGAGTTTGAGGTTGGTGATTGGGTTTTCCTGAGGATCTCACCAATGAAGGGTATTATGCGTTTTGGGAAGAAAGGTAAGCTGAGTCCAAGGTATATCGGGCCGTATAAAATTCTTCGACGGATTGGACAGGTTGCTTATGAGTTAGAATTGCCATCCGAATTGGAATTTGTCCACCCGGTATTCCATGTATCTATGTTGAGAAAATGTATTGGAGACCCTTCTCGAGTCGTCCCTATCAAAGATGTACAAGTTACAGAGGACCTATCATATGAAGAAGTGCCAGTGGCGATATTAGATCGGCAAGTCCGCAAGCTGAGAACAAAAGATGTAGCTTCCGTCAAAGTATTGTGGAGGAACAAAAATATGGAAGAAATGACATGGGAAGCAGAAGAGGAGATGAAGTCTAAATACCCTTACCTATTCCAGAATGAAGATAACAAGGATGCTGGTGGAAGACAGGATACATTGGAAGGTGAAACGGCTCTATGAGGTAAGCAATAATTTGAGAATACTCCTCCTTAATACAAAATGGTGATATGTAGATAATGTAAATACGCATAATGCTTTGTGTAGCCTTGTGAAGCCATATGTTGGGCTTAATTACTTGCAAGTTTTGCTAGTGACCATTTTATAGGGGAAAATTGATCGGAAATTTCCATTGGAATCCACGATGATTTAAACTCCCCATAAACCCTTACATTCGAGGACGAATGTTCCTAAGGGGGGAGGGTGTTACAACCCATATCCACATGTGTTAGTTCATGCCATATATTAGTTAACATAAATCCAAGAAGGAATTATCTTTGAGATGATAAGAAGTCAATCCTATTGGTCTTAAGTGATACAAGGGTGATTAACAAGTATTAGAAGTTAAACGAATCAAGGATGTTGTAACTTGTATTTTCAGGTGAACCTAGAGGTTCTTAATACACCCAATAGGTCATGTATTAAGTTATTTGAATCATATAATATCTGTATCATAAGTCTTGAAGTCAAACGAGTTATGAAACAAAAGTCGACAAACGTTGTCGCAACTTAGGTTCATAATTTTACTTAAACATTAGGTTAAATGTTTCTAAGTTTTTCTCCTAATATACAAGGAATTACGGGGTGATATACCCACCAAATTAAAGATCCATGAGTCTAATTTCCAACGCATTAAACCGTTTGTCAATACGATCTCGGAGTATAGAGATATTCATATTTTCGCAAGCCTGCGCAGATTGGTAGATGACAAGTAGGTGCATCACCTACTTGCCAAAATGATAGGACAAAATTAAAAGACCTAAGTCGGCCAAGAGAGGACTTTTAAGGGGTTATGAACTCAGTTATTTCATCCATATTTCAGACCCTCAAAACCAAAGTTAACCCCTGCAACTCCTCCCCAAAAATCCCACACAAACCCTAATCGATTTTCCCTCTCTTTCAAGTTCTATTTGAAGGTAAAACCTAGAGTTTGAAGAACCAAGGGAAGGGCTGAGTTATCCAACAAGTAAGGTAAGTTACTTCCATCTTTCATACATTTTTCTCTGCTGTGAATTCATGGTAATTCGTTCTATACATGTAAGAACTCACGGGACGGTGATCGGAAGCCGTGAGTTCGAGTTATTCACTTGTAGCGGACTGTTTTGTGTTGCTATTGGGATGAGTGTTTTACTACTATTTTGTGGAGTTTTGGAGGTGGAAGGGTGTGGAAAAACACCATATATATGTAGGGTTGTGGGCTGATAGTTATTCGTAACATTTCCAGGTCGTTTGACACGACTACGGTGGCCGTCATATGTATGATGTAATTAGGTTGTGCGTGGACTGTTTTGGGAGGCTCAATATGTTTATTATTGATGTTGTTTGGGCTGTTTGGTGATTGTTTTGAATGGTGTGAAGTCATATATATAGGGGAGGTGCTGTCCGTTTCAACGTAAAATAGGTTGTGGTCGATACATAATAGTTATGACGCTTAAATGATAACGATAGTATCGTTTCTCTTATTGTAGACTAAGGAGTTGTGACAATTGCATAGCTTGTGATTGGGGAAGTATATACAAGGTATGTGAGGCTATCCCTTTTCTTCTTTTGCACGACTCCGATTGTACATAATGTAATGAACGAGCTTCCAAAGATACTCTACTCTTAGAAGCTAGCAGTACTTACATTGCTTTCCCTCTTATGGAACGATTGATGTTAATGTTGCTTCTCTTATTCTTATGTTATCAATGTTGTTGGTACTTCCTGATTCTTATAAGGTTCGTAATGAAGAGTTGGTCCTAATAACGTGTACAGAGGATACCGACCTTACGTCACTCCGAAAGGTTTAGAATGTGATTCCATGAGTCGAGCATGCATTATATATATGTATCTATTTTACTCTACCGAGCCGCGCTATAGTCGGCCGGGTACGGAACATATTGTGCAACCACTGATTAGTTGGGTTTTACGAGCTCCATGTGGCCGGGTACGATTCTACCGAGCCTTATGACGACCGGGTACGTTTTTACCGAGCCTATTATGGCTGGGTACGATATGATGATGATGAAGCCCATAGAGGCATATGTTTTAAAAGTTTATGTTTACATACATATGTATCATGCATTCCATGTCAGTAGCCCTCAGAGGTACTCAGATGTTTCAGGTTGTATATTCTCTATCCCTGCTTACATTACTGTTTGTATTTATGGTTCCCTGCCTTACATACTCAGTACTTTATTCGTACTAACGTCCTTTTGTTTGTGGATGCTACATGTTGTGCTGCAGGCCCTAATAGACAGGCATGTGCAGCTCCCCTACCACAGTGGGTTGTCTAGTTCAGCAGTGATTGGCAAGATCCCTTCTCCGGACTTGACATGGTCTTGGTATGCATTTTTGTTATAGACATATGGGTATGTCAGGGCCCTGTTCCGACTATGTTGCAGCACTTATGTTCATTTAGAGGCTCATAGACAAGTGTCGACTCATGTATAGTTTGGTATGCCTTGTCGGCTGGTTTTTGTTGTATAGTCTTTCATGGTAGCGTGGTAGCTCGTACCTTATATGTAGTTTCTTGATTGTCTGGTCATCCCCTGCTATGCATGTTCATGCCATCATATTTTATTGTTGGTTGTCCATGATCCATGTCTACCATTTTTGTTGATCTCGTCAACCCTAAAAGATAATAAAAAAAAGGTTAGATAAAATGTACGTTGGTGCTCAGCAAGTATGGTCGAGTGCTAGTCATGGACCTTCAGTTTGGGTCGTGACAACTATTGCGTTTTTATGGAGCTTAAAAGGACAAAAGCTATGGCATCCACGGAAGCATTTTCGTGAATTTTTTGTTAGCTACCTCCATTGGTGAAAGATGTGGGTCTTTATGGAGGAGAAAAGATGAGTGTACATGGTGAAATATGGCTGTCCTAGGGAGAAAACTGGAGGAGTTGTGGCTGTTTTCGGTGAAACTGAAGAAGAAGAAGAAATCAATGGATGTCTCTCTCAAAGTGAAAGAGACGATCGAATTCTTCGGGTGTTTTTTGTGTTAGCTCCTTTCTTATGAAATGTATCCAAGAAGAAGATGATATATGAGGGTCTCTTTTGGTCTCCAAAAACGGCTGAAACTTAAGGTAGGGGTCTAGGGTGTATAGGTCTAGCTTTATTTTATCGGGGTAGGAATTAGGTTAGGTCAAATGGGGAATGGGCTCAATGTTTTGGGCATTAAGGGATTTGGGTCATGAATTTGGGCTAATTAATTTTGGGGTAGGAAGACTAAATCAATCTTTTTTTTCATTTTTCTTTTTCTTTGGTTTTAAAATCTAATAAAATCCTATATTACTCCTAAATCAATCTAATTTGTAAAAATTAAAATTGTTTATCTATTAAAACAAATTAACTAAAAACTAAATAAGAACACTACTTTCTAATGACTAAAAGCTAAACATGTAAAAATGACTATTTTTGTGTTTTTTCTTAATAAAATTAATTCATACAAGCAAATTGGACCTAAGATGACATGAAATTAAAATGTGACATTTTTTATCATTTTCTATGATTTTAAAAATATTAAAATGCATGAAATGCAACTAAATAAAGAAAAACTTCTAAAATCCCTTAAAAATTATTTTTGGTTTATTTTTAGGAGTCATTTTCATGTAAGGCATAAATTAGGTTCTCACAGCTGCCCCTCTTTGCTCGGAAACATGAAGAGTTTTCGGGAAAAGATAAAGTGAGCAATTACAAGCAATTTTTGCCCGTTTGAAACTCCATTTGGAAGCATTTTGAAAGAGTTTGACCGAACCTTGCTTCGGAGGTTGCCTACATATCTTTGGCTATAAAGGAATCAGGTCGGTGTAGTTCTAGAAGAATGATGGAGTGATGAGTTCGAGAGTCGAGTGAGGTTCCATCGAGGCTCCAGTCCGCGGTCCTGTTATTACATCAAAATTAAAATGAAAAAGACTCACTAAATCTATCAGCTACGAGTTACAAGATTCCTATCTATAAATCTTCTAAAGCATGATCTTGAGTCTTGGTTGGTTCTTCCTGTAGACTCTAATTTGAATCTTGATGCTCGATAGCTGCAAACGATAGTTCATGTTTCTTCAGCTCTTCGGATCAAGGCGGGACATGCAAAGCTTGTGACTTCAATCATATCTTGGGCAGTCCGCATCTTTTCTCCGCTTCTACACTTAGAGTTCAACTTCTTTTCTTATTCTTCCTTTCTTTTATTTGGATTGAGACTTCTTCTCATCTCAAACCTTATGCCTCACGGTAAAAACCTGTTCAGGCATCAAAGCAAACAAACTAACGAAATTTTCTGGCCCAGTTTTCACTAGAAAAATTTCGTGAGTTATTTGTAACCAAAACTTTATACTACTTCATTATTGAAAGCAATAAAATCAGGATTGTGTATCCTTGGGAAAAGAGATTAGGGAGTGGACCCCTATATCTATAATGAAATCAACCAGGGAATGGAGGCCCTATGTTGGAAAAGCAAACTAGGGAGTGGAGACTCTATATCTAGAAATAAAATCAACTAGAGAGTGGAGACCCTATGTTGGAAAAGCAGACTAGGGAATGGAGACCCTATGTCTAAAATAATTTCAACTAGGGAATGGAGACCCTATGTTGGAAAAGCGAGTAGGGAGTAGAGACCTTATGTCTAAAATAACTTCAACTAGGGAGTGGAGACCATATGTTGGAAAAGTGACTAGGGAATGGAGACCCTATATCTACAGTAAATTCAACTAGGGAGTGGAGACCCTATGTTGGAAAAGCGACTAAGGAATGGAGACCCTATGTCTAAAGTAAATTCAACTAGGGAGTGGAGACCCTTTGTTGGAAAAGCGACTAGCGAGTGGGGGACCTCTATCTAAAATAACTTCAACTAGGGAGTGGAGACCCTATGTTAGAAAAGAAGACTAGGGAGCGGAGACCCTATGCCTAAAATAACTTCAACTAAGAAGCGAAGACCCTATGTTGGAAAAGTGACTAGAGAGTGGAGACCCTATGCCTAAAATAAAATCAACTAGGGAGTGGAGACCCTATGTTAGAAAAGTAGACTAGGGAGTGGAGACCCTATGTCTAAAATAAAATCAACTAGGGAGTGGAGACCCTATGTTGGAAAAACGACTAGGGAGTGGAGACCCTATGTCTAAGATAAAATCAGCTAGGGAGTGAAGTCCCTATGTTGGAAAAAATGTAACTAGAGATTGGGGACCCTAGGCTACCATGTTTTTCAATTTTTTCTTCGTATATTTTTTTCCCTTTTTCTTTCTTTTCTTTCTTCATTTTTCTTCTTTTTTTTCTCTTTTTTTTATTTCAAAGAATGAGTAAATGCGGGAAAGAATTTTGGAGGGGACTTGACTTTATGGATTGTTGCTGCAAAGCTATTTCTAGCCCTTACGCAGTTTCTCTTTGGTTGCACCTGCTCCTTGCAAGGTTGCTTTGGATTGCACATGTTTCATATTTTCAAACAAAGAGCAATTGTTACTTTGAAACGGTGGTTGGTTTTGTGGTCTTGATTATTTCAATCACTTGATCTCGGCCCTTTCAACTGCAACTGGTTGCTTCCAGAATACCGACTTCCTTTCCCTCTGGTTTTTCCAGACTTTGACATGATGGTTGGTCGGTGGAACTCAACCTTTTCGACTATCTTGCCTTCGTAGGCCTTTCACTTTTGACTTACTGTTTTTCTTTTTCTCTTTTTTTTTTCTTTTTTGTTTTTAACCATTCGGAGCATTGGGAAATTTTTTGGCTCCTCAAACTGCAACGGCTAATCGCGTGAGACTTAACCTTTTCCAACTTTATTTTTGCCTTTATAGGCCTTTCATTTCTGGCTTCTTTTTTCTTCCAACATCAATTTCAGAGCATTTGGGGTACCTTGGCTTTTAAAACCTTTGCCAAGATGGTTAGCCATGTGGGACTCAACCTTTTTAACTTCATTTTACCTTTGTGGGAATTTACCTTTGATTTACTTTCTTTTCAGGAGTTTTTCAATTTCAAAACATCAGCGGCGATGGCCGATCAAGGTTGACTTGATGCCCCGACGAGGCTGGGTGCCTTTTGCATATTAGCTTGTATCAAATGAGAACCCTGTAAATCAGTCTTACCATCCTTTCTTTGTCTTAGTTTCAGAACAGAGTTAGACCTAAAGGGATTCAAGGAAAACAAACAATGGAATAGTGAATGAGTTTAAAACAAGAATTGTCCCTTTCGGGGAAAGGAAAGAAGGACTTATCTGGAGTACATGCGGACTTAAATAATCATGACATGCCTTTTGGACTGGATGCCTGACCCGTGTAAACCATCCGACTCTTAGAAATTCATCAAATCTTTTACCTCAAAATCAAGAAACCTTGCCAGGACTCTGTCGATGCCGATGGCTGTGAGGATCTTCTTTTCGATCAGTGGCGCCCTTTGTGGGTTTACACTAGCTGACCACTCTTATTTCTCTTCTCACCATCGCCTTATAGTGCTCTTTGTGAGTTGTCACTAACAAGACTCTCTCATTTCTAGTTTCTCTACTTACTGTCGCCTCACGGTGCCCGTATGGGTTTTCACCAATAAGACTCTCTCATGTTATTTCTCTCATTTGATTGCATCAGATCCAAGTAGCTGTATCCACCAATTTTGGACATCTTTATCGATTTATCGGAAGGACTTGAATAGGATTTGAGGTAAAAAGAGTTTGGACTGAATTACAACTTTGGAACCTTTCATGCGAACCATCACCGAACCATTATAAAATCTGCCCCAGTTTCACTTTTGGGGAAATTTGGATTTTTATTTGGTGTGACTGAACCCTAGACAGGTTGCCTACATATCTTTTCGGAATCAAGTCGAACGTAGTTCAAGGAACTTTGTTTTTTGATTTTCTTTTGTTTTTCTGTTTTGTTTTGTTTTCTCTTTCTGTTTCCTTTCCTTTTTGCTCTCTTTTTTTTCATTTTTTTTCATTTTCTTTGTCTTTTCGTCCTTTTTTTGTATCTTTCTTTTTCCTCTCCCATTTCTTTTACTTTTCATCTTCTTTTTTTTGGATTTTTTTCAATAAGACTTTCAGGTTCCAAAGAGGGTAATCAAAGAAAGGTCACCGGCTCAAAGGGTTTGCAAAGGATTAATAGTGTTTGGGTAGCGAGAATAAAAGCCTTCTTCATCCCAACCAGAGAACGCTTACATTATATAGAGGATCCAACATAGTACCTTTTGGATGCATTTGCATTGACAGTTATTTCAGGACATTTCCTTTGATGTTTTCCAGGTACAATGCTCTTTTTGGCAGTACGCTTGTTACCATGTATAGATCTTTCCAATTTGGAGCTAATTTTCCTCTAGCTGTTCCAATTCTTTGTTTTATTTCCTTAAACTTATCTTCATTGCAATCTAATTCTTGATTCCTTATTTCACAGTCTGACAGCATTTTAGGATCTGGGCATGAAGTCCGCAAGCATGTCGGTGCAAGGAGGACTCGGGGTTCGGCCAGTTCGGGGCCACTGGCTGCAATAGATCTAGCCTGATTAGCTTTTGGAACAAGCTTGAATACGATTCACCAATAGGGGTGAACTGATTCTTTCTGAAAGGCTCTCTTGAGCGAGGATTGTACTATGGAACATCTGGTTGGGGTTTATATGGAGCTTGGTAAGGATGGGCATATATGGGAGGTGGAGCTCGGTTTTATGGATAATGTTGTGGCCGCGGGTAAGGTTGTGTGTTAATCACCGCATAGGGAGGTGGTGTCATGACATAAGCAGCATCTTGAAGGGGATAATAGTGTTGAGGGACTTCAGGAAACATATATGATCGGCTGAATGACCTGTGGGCCCCCCTCGAGCTTGAAGCCATCATGGCTCTCTCTTCGCTTCTATTGTAGTTCATCAAACCTTCCGAACCATTCTGAGTAGCCTGTGATGTGGCCTTACAGGCAGCATGACTCAATATTCGCCTTGTTTTCAAACCGCTTTCAACCATTTCCCCAATTTTGATAGCCTCAGCGAACGGCTTACCCATGGAAGACATCATGTTCTGGAAGTAGTCAGCCTCTTAGGCCTGCAGAAAGACCCTGACCATTTCAATTTCGTCCATTGGTGGCTTTACCCTGGCAGCTTTCGTTCAAATTGGAAAAAGAGTTTCTGTCGGGAGCGATGTCCACATTATATTAGAATTGGTGGACAAAATCTCGGGCCATATCGTCCCACATGTGCCAATAGGTAATTTATTGATCCGTATACTACTCAGAAGCGGTTCCGGTGAGGCTTTCCCCAAAATAGGCCATTAGCAGCTCCTCTTTTCCACCAGTACCCCTTAACTGGTTACAGTATTGTTTCAAGTGAGCGATTGGTTCTCCATGCCCGTCGTACTTTTCAAATTTTGGCATCTTGAAGCCAACTGGTAAGTGGACATGGGGAAACATACAGAGGTCAAAGTATGAGACACTCTTTTGGCCACTCAGACCTTGCATGTTTTTTAGGCTTTGTTCCAAGCTCTTCATCTTCCGAGCCATTTCAATAGTCATTAAGAGAGGTGACAGTGACCCTCTTTTGCTTTTTCAAGCTATGAATGTAGAGATCAGGTTGAAGAGTGAAAGGGATGAAGTGTTATGAAGTTGCTTGAACCTAGCGCTCGGGAGATTGTGCTCGACCGAAAGGGTAAGGGCAAGAATACTTGGATGGACGTAGTTCAGGATCAATGTAATTGAGACAACTAAGTAGAGGATGGGAAGATGTGAGACCGGCCAAAGGTGGTTCTATATAGCTCTTACGCTTTTACAACTCATACTATTTTATTATAAACTTTGTGAAATCATTCTTTACTCGCTACAAGTATTTCGCTCTAGCTCTCTAGTTCTCTTAGCTATCGTTACATTTTTTTACTTGTGGAAAGTGGAAAGGCAGAAGCGTCGGCTAGTCAGTCACGGACTACATGACTTCCTTATGATGATTCAATGTTAATGACCTCATTCAATCTTTTCCTGTCTTTGGATAAGTATTGCGGTTAAGTCAGTTAATAAGATGAGAGTCGGAAAATTGAAATAAGAACTGTCAAGTGATTCTTGAATGCTTCTACTTATGTAGATGGAGTCTAGTACACTACTATGTATACTTAAAATTCCCAAGACAATATCGGGAGTACCCATCTTCTGTGATATGTAACTAGATCGTCAAACTCTTTCCCGCTATACCCAGCCGATTCTCAAGGACAAAAGGTATAACATTACATTTTAACAGATAGATGAAAGCTAGGTCTCTACTCCTTCTTCATGAGGAAGAAAGGCCTTGTTATCATCTAGATCGACGTAAGGTGCGTAGTGGTGTAGAGTCCAATCCTCTTGTTCAAGATTTTTAACGACCTTTTCTTGCTCCACCGAGAGATCACATTGTGGAGGTTGAGTGAATCAGTATGGGGTCACATATGTCACATATGTCTTTGGGGTAAATAAAAAAAAACTTCTAAAATCCCTTAAAAAATTATTTTTGGTTTATTTTTAGGAGTCATTTTCATGTAGGGCAAAAATTAGGTGCTCACAATGTTCGCAAAGGTTCATGAGTTAAAATTACGCGTTCGCGAGGAGCGTTCTGCGTTCGCGTAGCGTCGGCTATTTGGTCTTCGCGTTCGCAGGTGGTCCCTCGCGTTCGTGAAGAAGGGAATATTGTTTTGAGGTAGCTTGTGCATAGCAAATGCGAGGGAGCTACCGCGTTCGCAAGGAAGAAAAAAATCCTGGGCAGAATGTATAAAAACCCATCTTCGCGATTTTTAGCCCATTTCTCAGCATTTTTGAACAGTTGTGAAGCTTTTTGAGAGGGATTGATGAGGGATTCGAAGGGAAACATTTGGAGGTAAGGTTTTTGAACTCAATACTCGATTCTGTGGTGATTTCCAACTAATTAGACATGAAATTAGTGGGATTTAAAGCCTAAAATTGGAGAATTAGGGCTTGAAATTGGAGAGTGTAAATTGGGGATTTGAGGGACCATTTGAGGTTCGATTTTGATGTTGTTAGTATGTATAGACTCATGGGAGGATAAGGATTCTATTGATGTAACTTTTATCAGATTTCGAGACGCGGGACCGAGGGTCGGGTTTGACCAATTTCGGGATTGTTGAAGTAATAGGATTATTTTCGCATGGGCTTTGTTTCCTTAGCGTATATTGATGTTATGATTCTGATTTTGGATATATTCGAGGTGACTTGAGGCTGAGTCGAGAGTCAAGGGCTCTAGGGAGTAGGATTTCATCCGGTTTAAGGTAAGTAACGATTAAAAATCTAGACCTTAGGGTATGAAACCCTAAAATTTCGTATTGTTTTGATAAATGAGGAGACACACATGCTAGGTGACGGGTGTATGGGTATGAACCCATTGGGATTGCGACTTGGTCCGTCTCGTGGAGGCTGTAGAGTGCATATTTTGATAAACTTTATATGATATCCATGTATTTTAGAAATAAATATGTTAATTTGGGTTGAATGCCATGTTTGGAGCCTTTTGCCGAACCGTTTGGACCTTTAGGGGTATTTTACTACTTTCCTCACACTGTTTTGATTTGAAAGCATATCCTCAGTTATGATATTACCTGGTTATTGTTGATTCAGTTTCATTACTCTACTTTCAAATATATGAAAACTGTTTGGGTTGAGTTCCGTGATTTTCACTGAATTGCTAGAGTGGTTGTGAGGATAATGACTGAGAGAGAGGCCGAGGACCTGATGGTTAGAATTATATATATATCAGGATGTACGCCACAACAATATATTGGATCGGGCTGTGCGCCGCAACAATATAGCGCTTGGGCTGTAGAAGCCCCTTCGGAATCTATACACCCCAAGTGAGCATAGTTGACTATATATATTACGGATTGGGCTGCACGCCGCATCGGTATTTATTATGATATATCTATTGAGTAGGTGTGATGAGTGTGAGTACTGATTGACGAGAGTTGATTCACGAGTGACTGAGAGGCTTGCCCGAAAGCTATACTTATGAGTGATACTTTGCCCGAGGGGCTTGTTTATGAGATTTTCTATTTTCACTCTTCTTTTATACTAAGCCTCTACTGAAAAAGGGTGAATAAATGTTTTAAAGGATTTTCATTGAGACTTGGGTTTTTACGAGATAATTAGTTATTGAACTGCAGATTTTGACTTTGACATTTCTGTTGAGATTCTTGATAATGTATGCATATGATTTTTAAATGCTCGTCACTGCATGCAGACTTTATTTACTTTGGTTACTTACTGATTTGGCGTACTCACATTACTCCCTGCACCTTATGTGAAAATCCAGGTGCCCGAGCATCAGAGTGAGAGCGTTAAGCAGCTTCTGTGTATTTTCGGAGTTAGCAAGGTAGTTGCACGGCGTTCATAGCCCTGTCTTTCTCCTTTCTATCCTAGTACTTTATATTTCAGACTTATTTTGTATTAAGCAAACAGTGTTGAGTTGTACTTAGTGGCTCATGACTAGTGACACCAGATTCGTGTTGTGTTGATGTATTTACATACTTGTTTTCGCGTATGTCTTTTGATATTTTAAAAATGAAAGCTTTGAGACTTAGAGCCCATTTGGATTGGCTTGTTTTAAGTTCTTTTAAGCCAAAATAGCTTTTAAGTCATTTTTAGTGTTTGGATAAAGTAAAAAAGTGCTTTTAAGCACCTGTTTTTAAGTTAAAATGACAAAAACAAGCCAAAATCCAAAAGTTAAAATTCCTAACTTATGGCTTAAAAGCTATTTTGACTTAAAAGTCACTTAAAACAAGACCATCCAAATGGGCTCTTAATCTGTTTAGAAAAATAAATTTTTACAAAAAGATCTTCATATTGTTCGTGTTGTTTTGGCCGGCCTAGTACTGTGATAGATGCCATCACGACCGAGGTGTTTGGGGCCGTGACAGTGGAGATACTTTACATTTCAATACAACCACTCCCATCATGTGGAGATGCTTTACATTTCAAAGCAACTTCTCCGATCAAGCGGAGATACATTCAATATTACAAATCAATTACTCTCATCACGCGGAGATACTCCCGACATGAGGATACTTAATGCTCCAACATCCGCAGAATGATACACAACCTGGCTAACAATCGAGTTAAATTCAAGTATCACGTCATCCCAATCCCAAGTAACGGCTAGCCGGCAACCAGGCATCATCATTCTTGCATCATTTACCTCACATCTTAACATATTCTACATTGTAACCTATAAGTATGTGTGTATTTTATTTTTGCAGGAAAAAGCAGCGCAGTGTGGAACTCTTTCTAAGCAGCAAACTAAGCTACAACGCTATAAAGGACAACAGACTCATAAGTGGTCCAAGGATCCGAGCTCAAACTCAAATACAATAAGTGGAACTCTAATTCTTCAAATCTTTCAAATCAAGCCGCAATTCAGAGCTATTATTGGTACCAAATCTTCTGTCTCGCAATATCGTCATAATAAAATACTAGGGCACTTCCTGCGAGCATCGCCTCCCCCAAATCATCACTCCATAACTATATGAGGCACGGTCCTTTTTAAGATCGAGGTATGTAAGCAATTAAAAACCATAATTCGGCCCCAACTCACCAAATATTCCTCCCGGAATCTTCCTTAACTCCTAATCCTACAACTCGTAATCTTCCTTAAACCCATATGCTATTATTGCAATATATGCCTGAGGTCGGGACAAAATTGTCCTTGGTTCGATTTCATTGCCCGAAAATACTTTCATCGTCTTGGTCAAAGAGGAGCAGCTGTTGACGGCCAATGTTGACTCTCTCTTTAAAATTTAATTAATTTATACTTAATGATTTGCAATAAAGAAGTATTTTCTAATCAATAATATCTATTTCTCATAAAATTAGTATTAATAGTGTTGAATTTAATGATTTAGTACTATGTAATTACAAATATATCATACTTACTATTTTAAGGATTACTAAAATAATAATTATATGAATTACACAGGCTTTAAAATTATTTTAATGAATTATTCCTTAATTTCTAGTTAATTTGATTAATATGTTAATAATTTGAAATTAGTGTCACAATTTAGAAGACCAAGTATTTTTGCAAATAATTAGTTATAACAATTAGTAGTGTATTTGATAATTCTAATTTTACTAAATTTTATTGAAAATAATTAAGTTTATTTAATATTTCAAAAGGGTTAAAAACTAAAAGGCCGCCATTGCAATCTGCTAATTAAACATAAAATGGCTACTAGTTAAATTATTATAGCCTAGATACCAAGCCTAATTCGGGCTTGATCTAGTCCAAACACCCCATCTATTTCCAAGTTGGCGATCCCCGTCACCCTCTCTTAGCCAATCAAATCGTGCCACATCACACGTCTCTAATACACATAGAAGAAACACACCTCATCTTGATCGTTGATCCAAATGATCAACGGTCTATGATTAAACTAGATTGCCCCCTTTATTTTTATATCCAACAGTGATTTATCTCTACTGTTGGATTAAAAGAAATCCATTGGTCATCCTTTTTTTCCTAGTAATCATTTTTATCTCTGAAATATCGGAGCCATTGATCACAAAGATACAATGGCTCCCCTTCACCCACTCACATTAAACATATCAAATGCCTAAACCCTACTCATTTCCTCCCAATATTGGCCGCCCCTCTTTCCCTAAACTCTCTGCTATTCATCCCTCTTATGCCCATCAATCCCAAATCCTTGCACAAATTTGTGCAAGGTCAAAAAATTAAAGCCTCAAACCCTCAATCTATCCCTATACTCGTGAATCCTACTGCTATTTTCCTCTTTCATCACTAGATTTGAAATCCCCAGTTCCGAAACCCTAATATCAAAACGTCATTGATCTGATTCTTCCTCGTTCTTTCAAATCAAACATATATGGCCACTCATATTATCCCTGGGCTGTGAAGCCTGTTGTTTTCTTTCTATTTCACCGATGAATTACAAAAGCCCCAAATATGAAGTCATAGACCAAATTGTGAAACTAGAACTCCTCTGATTTTCTCTTATGACCTTTTAAATTAGTTCAGGCATGGAGCTTTGAAGAATTTTCAACATTATAATACATTACCCAGAGGCCAAACACAGTGACCTGTGGGTTATAGAGTTTTCCCTATGGGTCTTCATCTTGATCAGTCGACCTCTCTCCACTCAGGTAAAATCTATCACTATTTTTCACCTCTGCTTCTTTGCTTTTCACTTGATTTACTCGCATCATCAACCAATCGTCATCTTTCACTATCCCATTTTTAACCCGTCGAAACCCTAAACCTTGAGACACTATAAATATGAGACTTAATAGCTCTCACCTAACAACACCTAACCATCTTAAGAAAATCAATACGCAATATAATATTGTGCGCGGTGAAATCTGAGAGGATAATTTCTCCTTGACAAAATACTTCGAAGGGTGATCCCGAAAGCCCGGGATCTCGAACCAGTCACTTCCCTCAAGATCGGTCGGTGCCCTGCCAAGAATAATGTCAACCGAAGTCCCGACGAATGCAGGAATCTCCCAAGGAATGTACCCGGTGTCGACCAGGTCTATTCAAAACGGCTCGACATCTGCTCACGCGTACGTTATAAAGCTAGCCAGTTGTCCCATCCCATTTCTTCTATCACGCAACGTATCTTGTATTAAGTTTGGGCTCCCCCTTCTATAAAAGGGGAGTCGTTAACACCCTGTAAAGGGAGAGCTCCAACTATTCTCTCCAAGTGCAATAATATCTCTCTCTCTCTCTCTCTCTTTCTCTCTCTTTCTCTCTCTCTCTCTCTCTCTCTTTCTTCTCTCTAACTCGCTCATTCTTACTGGCCCGAGGCCACTTTAATATTCATCATTTTCTTACTTGTTCTTTATTTATCACTTGGTATTGGCCATAAAGAGCTTTATTTAATAATACTTAACTGTTATCCCATTCCCGATTGCCCCCGATAGCTCGAGCTCGACCAGAACATCGATGTCCCCCATCAACTAGTCCTGCCTCCGGGCAACAGGCCCCTCGGTTTGATTACTGCCTCATTTTAGCTTGCATTTCATCATTAAACTCCACATTCTTAGCATTATCTGCTCTAACAACTAGCTCGAGAATAGATCACGTATTTTTAGAATCCCATTTACAAATTTAATTGTTGTTACCATTTTTACGGTAAACAGTTTAGCGACCACCGTGGGGCTAAAAATAATAGTGATTATTTTCTTGCTAGTTTCATTGCACAAACGCACATTATCTTTCACACTTCTTCTTGTCCAAGATCCTTTGATTTCAGGTCAAAATGTCAGGCTCGGTAAACAGAGTCGAGAACAACAACCTCGAAAACTACGGGAAAAATGGCGTGGCTGTCCTAGCCGCTGGAGCACCACCACAGAATCCCGAAAATGCGCCCAGATCAATTCTAGCGGACACAGATTCGCAGGACACACAACAAGTCGACGAAACTTCTCACGCCGACAGGAGCATAAGACACATCGACCGACAGGAAGCTCAAAATACCCCGACCTGGGAAGAATAGGAAGTTAGTCTTCATGTT
The DNA here is from genome assembly GCF_000393655.2 of Nicotiana sylvestris. Taxonomy (NCBI): domain Eukaryota; kingdom Viridiplantae; phylum Streptophyta; class Magnoliopsida; order Solanales; family Solanaceae; genus Nicotiana; species Nicotiana sylvestris. The sequence goes on along the minus strand of NC_091062.1, from coordinate 104,256,651 downwards.
ATTTTTGAAATGTTGCAGGCACAGCAACTGTCCATTGCCCAGTTGCAAAGCTATCCGAAGACTCCCAGCACAGCAGCACCAAAGACAACTCCCCCCGCAGAGCAAGTACCCGAAAGGTCAAGCAATAACGGGTCAGTGGCCGACCCTGACATAGTGAAGATGCTCGAGGACCTCACCAAAAGGATCGAATAGAGTGAGAAAATGATTGAAGCCAACAATAAAAAGGTCGAGACCTATAACTCTAGGGTGGATCAGATCCCAGGAGCACCCCCGGTCCTGAAAGGTTTGGATTCGAAGAAGTTCATACAAAGGCCGTTCCCCGAGGAAGCGGCCCCAAAGACCATTCCTAAAAAGTTCAGAATGCCGGAACTCCCTAAGTAAAACGGTACAACCGACCCCAATGAACACGTTACTGCCTATACCTACGCAGTAAAAGGCAACGATATAAAGAATGATGAGATCGAGTACGTATTGCTGAAAACAATCGGAGAAACTCTTTCGAAGGGGGCCATGATGTGGTATCACAACTTGTCTCCCAACTCCATAGATTCATTCACCATGCTAGCAGACTCCTTCGTAAAGGCACATGCTAGAGCCATCAAGGTAGCAACGAGGAAGTCTGACATTTTCAAAATCAAGCAAAGAGAGAACGAGATGCTGCGGGAATTACCAAACAGAGCCGAGGATTACCAGCTGGGAGCCCCTTCGGACTCAGTGTAGCCAAACAGACTCTTGGAAAAAGAATCGAAACGAAACAAATAGAGGTACCGGCAGTACCTCAAAGACAGGAGGAACGCCCCAAGGCACAACCTACCTCGCAATGATTAGAGGATAGATCGAGGACAGGACCCTCGAGGGCTTATCAACAGAACATGAAACATAGTGCCAGCAAACGCGCCCACCTATCAGAATACAACTTCAGCATCGATGTGTCAGACATCGTGTTCGCTATCAGCAAGATCAGAGAGGCCACGTGGCCCATACCGATATAGTCGGACCCTTCGCAGAGAAATTACAACTTAGTATGCGAGTTCCACAACACGCATGGTCAGAGGACCAAGGATTGCCATTAACTGCGAGAGGAGGTGGCTCGGCTGCTCAACAAAGGACACCTTCGGGAATTTCGTAGCGATCGGGCCAAAAATCAGTACCGAGAAAGTGAGGCAACCAAGAAAAACGAGGCAAATAAGCCACAACACGTTATCCACATGATCATGGCGGGCGCTGATGCCCCGCAGGAGCCCGTGATGAGAAGAACAAAAATATCCATCACCAGAGAAAAACGGATTCGGGGATATATCCCTGAAGACGCCTTCACATTCAGCAAAAAGGACACCGAGGCCCTGTCTCAACCCCACAACGATGCCCTAGTAATCTCCTTTCTTGTAAATTCTACGTGTACTCATGGATCCAGGTAGCTCGTACAATATTATCAGGTCGAGGTTGATAGAACAACTCGGACTGCTCGAACAAATCATGCCCGCCACTGGGGTCCTCAATGGATTCAACATGGCAAGCAAAACGACAAAAGGAGAAATCGTCCTTCCGGTTACCATGGCCGGCACAACCCAAGACACCAAATTCCATGTCATCGAGGAGATATGAGGTATAACGCCTTATTTGGGCGGACATGGATACACTGCATGAGAGCAGTGCCATCCACACTCCACCAGGTGATAAAATTCCCGACAAAAGACGGGATCAAAACCATCTACGGGGAACAACACGTGGCAAAGGAAATGTTCTCAATACACGATGTGGTACCAACGCTCATGCCTCCACCCCCGAATAAACCAATGGGCAAATTGGGTCGCGTCCCAGGTCGAGCTTAACAAAACAAAGTAGAGATCCACGTCGCGTCTCCGCCCCCGGGCAGTTATAATAGACCAATCCCAAGGCATTGCCAGCATATCTCGTTTCAAGGTACAACCATCCTTTTTTTATTATTTCGAATTTGGAATTAACCTTCGCGCAGGCACCCGATCGGAGCTGCCGGAACGCTAGTGCTATCGCAAGACCTCAAGGCTCCAAAAGTGCACCCGTTGCACTCTTTTACTTCGACCGAGTTTTTATCCCAGAAGAAGGTTTTTTACCGGCAAGATTTTTAACGAGGGAACGTCTGCGAGCCGCCTAAGGAGGAACTCCGCAAAAACATTCAAGACATTCCCTGCGGCTGACTTTTGAATAAGCGAGGGGAATTCCCCTGAAAAGCTGCCCGCTCGTAGGAGTTTTGGAAATGCCAAATGAGGTTTCCTATAGGAAAATAGTGTATCCGACCGAACAGTCGATATAGTCAGGCCCCATCGGCAAAAGCATGTACTATTGTATCGAGCAATCAAAAAATACCTTTTTGTCAAAAAAAGGGGGAGGGAACTCCTTCTCAGAGTAGGGTAACAAATTCTTTCACCAGAAACATCCCGAAAACTTGTGAACGGATGCCAACAGTTATGCTTAGACGGCTTCCGGATCGTAGCTCTGAAATCACAAAACACTTCAGGCAAGGCAAATCTCCGAGCGATCGACTTCGACCCGATATAGGTCGACTCAACACAACAATATATATTACGACAATGGATCGAAGAATATCTTTCAACATCTCATTCTCCAAACAAGGAAATCGCAGTTTATTCCCGGCAGGAACCCCTTCACCGAATGTATCCCGAAATGCTCGGGGACTTAACGTCAAAAATTTGGCACCCGCACGACCCTAGGGTCAGAACTCCGGGCTCATGAAGCCCCAACAAGGTAACTCCGAGATCACAAATAATGGCCTTCGAGCCCAAGCAAATTCAATAACTCGGAGACTATCGCCAATAGCCATGCACTGGAAAACCCCGAGCAGGCAGACTTAGTGTAACCAGATCTATTCTACAAAGCAACACAAACTGTCAGACCTCAATAGGCATGACAAACTGTAAGACCTCAACAGGCATGACAAATTGTAAGACCTCAATAGGCATGACAAACTATAAGACCTCAACAGTCATGACACTCAAAATCCCGAAGTTTAGGCTATACATCGCATTTGTAAGAGTCCCGAAAGGGCATACCCTTGGTGTAGACGCCTAAACTATCACTCGGGATAAAAAATGGATCCGGACAAATACATATGACTATGGTCAAAACGGCTGATACAGCCAAACTAACACTACTCGGGGACGCCCGATGTCGCTAAACAAAAATTGCAGGCCACTACTTCGAATGTACTTCGGAAAGAACCGGTTAAAACAGGCTTCCCTCAACAGGAAAAAATGAGCTTCGACCATGTCAGCTCCAAATCACAAGGCTTCGACCTACTTAGCCTACGAGCTATGAACCTTCCGAGGTGCTAAAACATCGCTGATAACGACTTGAAATCGAGGTTCTTCCAAAATCGACGACGGGTCAGGCAAAATTATTTCAAAAGACATTAACGAGCGGAAAACAAAGCCTACAAAAATCCCATGGGCAAAACAGCATAAGAGCCATTGTCGCCAGCCAAAAAAGCCTCCGGGCCGCATACTAAAATGTCTCTACGACCAAACAGCATAGGAACCATTGTCGCTATCTTGAAAATTGACAACTTGAGTATTAAAATAAGCTCGAATTGTAACCCAATTCGGAGATCGGATCCAGAATAGTTAACTATGCAAGCCTCCGGGCCACATATTAAAAGGTCTCTACGACCAAAATAGCTTAAAAGGCACTATCGCAGGTCTAAAAATCAAAAGTACTTAAGGGTCAATTAAATCTCGAGTCGCAACTCGACTCGGAGACTGGACCCAAAATAGTTAAACTGCAATATGCCTAAGGTCAAAGCATAAATGCTACTATCGCTAGCTGAGTGATCCTTCGAGCCACGTGCTTGTAAGGTCACTTCGACCCGAAGCACAAAAGGCCATCGTCGTCTGCCCATGCAGGAAAGAAAGAACTTGAGGGTCAATTAAAGCTCGAATCGCAACGCAACTCGGAGAATGGACCCAAAATAGTTGAAACAGCAAAATGCCCAAGGGCAAGAAATGAGAACAATCACCATCCGCCCGCACGAGCACAAAAGACAGAAGGGCAGGCAAGCTCGAGTCAAGGCCTGACTCAGAAACTGTGCCTAAACAGCTGGGCAAAGCACAAAGGCCCCAATGCCTGCTCACATCGAGGATTGCACTTAAAGGCCTCCGGGCCTAACTGATCTGTTCCGGACCTACAAGGATCCTGCCAAACTCGGAAACTAGCCTGCCTAGTCAAAAGCAATACGGGAAGAGATATAAAGGAGGTAAAACTTCAAGATTTCTCTCATTTTATATATGCGCGAAAGGTGCACTCTCCATCTAAAAGCATGCTCTACAAACATCAAATACAAAGTGGCAAAATCTACGCTCTACCCTAAAAGGTTACGGCCTACCAGCCCCTAGCCTCGCTCTCCGTGGCATCGACAATATGCAACCGAGCATCACGCTCGACCAACTTCGCTCAAGTAAATCCTTCTAGAAAGACGGAACCCCTGGCACAGGTCTCTTCAAGCGCCTGACCCAAGATCTATGACGAACGTATCCCTCGTTCCTCTTCTCACGATCGAAGGCCCATTCCAACTCGGCTCGGACATCAGTGACGTTCTTTGAACAGGTTGCCACTCCTTCATCATCCTCGGTCTGACTTAGTACTATACCAGTCCGGGCACCGGTTATTCTCAATCCGGACTTTTGAGGAATCAAGTTATAGCTTCACAATCATGTCTATTCAGATCGAAGCTCGAGCCTGCACTTGATACTTCAGGCATTCCTGGCTCGATCGGCTCAGCCCCTAAGGTACTCCTAAGCCTTCACCTTTTTTTGCAGCTAAAAAATAAGCAAAGTCTAAAATCAAAGGTTTAAAAGGAGAAACTCTTACCACAAGAAGGCTCCTGCCTCATCAAAAGGCTTTTATATTGCGAGCTCCGATATGTCCTGAACCGCCAGTACACCGACTCGACCCCTCCCCTTCACCAAGAAGCCTAAGTGGCCTACCCTCATCTAGGGCCCCCCGAAGTATAGCCCCTTGACGGAGCAGCTCAAAGACTGGGTCTGTCAGAGTCTTACAGAGGGGAAAACCTAATAAGAAAGGGAAGATCCGGGATACAGAGAAATCAAGCTGAAACTCACCATGAAGTGAAGCCGGCAAACCTACTCGACGACCGAGCACACTCTTGGTAGCCCAACTATTGTTGGCTCGAAAGAACCGCTGCTCCGGAATAAAGGACTCCAGGAATGCTAGGCTCGAATAATGCACTCTCCTTAGAAGCACGAGCCCGTATCGCCCTAATAAAAGCTCCTTCATGATTATGAAGCGCACATCTCATTTATCGCCATGCCCAATCTTTGCCGTTCCTCAAATAAACAGCCTCTAAGGGCATAACCCACTGACACCATGAAATCAGCAAACCCCGAGGAACCTCGGGAAGCGAAAGCAACCTCACGTTACATGTGAGAAGGGCGAGAACGATTCAACGCCAACCAATGGCACCAACCATTGGCACCGCCTCCAATTTCAAGGTAATGCTCAACCCTAAAGACCTCCGTCATAGAAAGACAACACTCCAGCAGGCCAACAATGCCTTCACCAACACAAGATTAACATACAACTTCAAAAGGTCTCCGCCAAAGAAGGCTAGTTTACGAAGAAATAGGCGTCTCTAACAAACACCCGTGCGAAACAAGCTCCGGGTGATGACTAGGGTGGCCCGAAGCACGGCCAGGCCTCCATTCAGAGATCGCCTCCAGGAAGTCACCGACGTCCTGGGACCTAGAGTCCTCAAGCAAGTTTCTTCTCGAAGGCTATTGTGAGGCCCAAAGATATTATCCACGCTTTCACGCAGAGAAAGGGTCCCGGCGGCCTGAGGTTATTGGCCTAATTCGGGTTCAGTTCGAGAAGTCACGAAAGACCCCACGCGAAGCTGTTTTATCAACTAAAGGCTGGGAAGAATACTCGCGCCCAAGGTCAGTATCGCAGGCGACAAAACAAGATCATGCTTTCGAAGCTGCAAAAAATATAAAGAGACACATCAAGTGTCAAAGGAATGAATCAAGAAAATATCTTTGTAATTGTACAAGTGTTTGCTTACAACGACCCTCGGGGGATCCTTACATGTGGTTACAAAATCCCATAGGGGATCCTTATGTAAAGATAAAGACGTACAAATGGTATGCATACAACAAGAGCCTAAGGACCTAGCCTATTCCCTGAAATGATGCATCTCCGTCATCATCCTCTCAGGCGTATGACCTCAAAAACAATATCTTCCAAGTCCAATCCCCTCGCGGACCGCATCCTAATCCTCCCGAAATGACATCTTCAAAAGGGGGGGAGTATAGAAAAGGAAGACGAGGGAGAAGAGCAAAATGACGAAGGAGAACCCGGAAGAACACAAGAAGTGGCTAGGTGAAAAATTTGGCTAGTACGAACTCCGCTAGTACTGCCATTTTGAAGCCACTTCTTAAGGCGTTGCCTCAGCCCGGAAGCCAACAGCCAGCAGATACTACCGCCACACCACCCAGGAATCCAAAAGGTGTGTAACACGCCAAGCTGAGGGAGGAGGGTGAGTAGCAGTGTATAATCCGAGCCCCCTCTTGAGCAGTGGTGCATAATCCAAAGTATCCCCCGGGGTCGAAGGAAATCGGCCCTCTGCCTCATCATCACAGGCCAACGACGACTGCAACAACAACAACAACAGCAACATCACAGCGGCACAACTTCGCCCAACCAAAAGGGGATTGAGAGTTGGGCCAAGGTGCACATGGCATAATATCTTGAGGCTATGGGCCTCAAATATGACGAGATGGCAGAAACTCAAGATAGCAGGAAAGGAAGAAAAAATGGGTATCAAAGGAAGTTTGAATAAGAAGCCAACCACAAAAAAGCCCCATTTATAGGGAGGGAAAAGTAACTGACGGCACCATTATTGCCCTCAAAAAGCGTAACAACAGGTGCAATAAATGCGTTCATAGAAGCTGAACCGATAGCAACGACATAATTATAAAGAACGAAGATTCACAACATTTCGAGTGATCTTGGAGAAGCAAAAAGGCAAAGCGCCTCGACACTCGTAAAAGGGGGGCTGCACCATCAGCACGACGTCATCATGGGAGACCGAGAAGTGGGGTGTCAAAATCATTTCTTATCACTTCCCTCTAAGAAACGCGGAGACTATCTGTGCGCGGTGAAATCTGGGAGGCAGATTTCTCCTTGACAAAATACTTCAAAGGGTTATCCCAGAAGCTCGGGATCTCGAGCCAGTCACTTCCCTCAAGATCGGTCGATGCCCTGCCAAGGATAATGTAGAATGAAGTCCCGACGAATGCAGGAATCTCCCGAGGAATGTAACCGGGGTCGACCAAGTCTATTCAAACCGGCTCGACATCAGCCCACGCATACGTCATAAAGCTAGCCGGTTGTCCCATCCCATTTCTTTTATCATGCAACATATCTTGTATTAATTTTGGACTCCCCCTTCTATAAAAGGGGAGTCGCTAACACCCTGTAAAGGGAGAGCTCCAACTATTCTCTCCAAGTGAAATAATATCTCTCCCTCTCTCTCTCTCTCTTTCTTCTCTCTAACTCGCTCGTTCTCACTGGCCCGAGGCCACTTTAATATTCATCGTTTTCTTACTTGTTCTTTATTTATCACTTGGTATTGGCCATAAAGAGCTTTTTTAAACATACTTAACTGTTATCCCAATCCCGATTGCACCCGATAGCTCGAGCTCGACCAGAACATCGACCCTGAGGTCCCTCATCGACCAGTCCTGCATCCGGGCAACAAGCCCCTCGGTTTGATTACTGCCTCTTTTTAGCTTGCATTTCATCATTAAACTCCACATTCTTAGCATCATCTGCTCTAACAACTAGCTCGAGAATAGATTACGTATATTTAGAATCCCATTTATAAATTTATTTGTTGTTCCCATTTTCACGGTAAACAAATATCATATAGAATTTTAAAAAATTTCAATTAAGGCTAAGCTCTTACTCAATTTTTGATTTCTCTCTCTTTTCTAGTTCTGAGTTACTCACTGGTTGAAGTCTGAGTCTTTAGCTCCTAAACGACTAAACGAAGCCTTTGTTTGGTTTACTACTCGAAGAAAGGTTAGTGCATATCAACCTTTCCTCTCTTTAACTGTTTCAAGATTAAAGTCCTATTCTTCTTGTTGATTATACTATTTGTATTGTATTAAGTTTGATCATTATGCTATAACATTATGTATGTGAATTGACTGACCTCTAAAGAATCAAATATCAATTTATCTGATCATATTTTTAATCTTAATGAATACTTTTCTAAGTTAAGCAAATCTATGTGTTGTTGGACTTTTGTAGTTGACTAAGAATTTCACATGATCTTCTGCACTTGTCTGAGCTTTAGATTTCAAGATTCTTTTTCTAAAGCTTTCATGTCTGCTCTAATACTCTTGGCTTGATTCTCCCTGTTGATCTATATCATGTAGTTGAATCACTTGTATTCATAAAACTAAGATTATAGTAATTATAGATACTTAAGGACAATTACAAGGTATTCAGTGTGATTAGAGTGTATCAGTTCAGTCGTCTTCTTTCTTCAATTTTTTTTTTATGATCTTGAGACTTCCTAAAATACCATTGAGAAGGTCTCATGTTGACCTCCATGACTATGTGATCATTTGTAAGTTTCACTATATGAAAGTGCTTTTAAAAATGATTGAACTAAGTGCTAATGATTTTCTATAGTTGGTTTTATATGTTCTGTCAGCCCAACTTAAGTCGTGCCCTTAATTTTTCTAAGAGCTTAGTATCTACTAATTTGTGCATTATCTTTAGTATTGCCATGCTGTTAAAGTAGAACTTCACTATCTTTGGACTAATATACTTAACCTATTTAACTGAATTAGTTGTCTTGTTATTACAACCATGCCTACTTAACATGAATATTCATTGCTTTGAGCTCTAGCACATTACCTGTTGAGTTGATCCTATATTACTTGAAACTTTACCATGTCTTGTAGTCTTGCAATCTTGTAAGAACACCTTATGTAATGTGTTTAGATGCCTTTTCTTAGAGATTCTGCACTCATTCTTGCTCAAACAGATCTCCTGCTTGCTTGTGCTCTCATATCTGTTAGAACTGTATCACTTCATAAAAGAAGAAAGCTAAATCTGTTATTCAAAAGGGATTAACCACATAGCAATAAGGATATAAGTCAACTATGATACTAAAAAGTTTAAGGAAAACTTTAATGTTTATATGCCTTGTTTCAATGCTACATTGTGTCTTTGTAAGTATCTTAGTTTCCAATAAGCCTAGCATAAACTTTCATTGTCCAAAATCAATTATGATGGCCCTGTTACTCTAATTCCATGCTTAGTACTTAGTCTTGTTGTAATGTGGTAGTATTAGATAAAATATAACATGTATACGTGTGAATGTCACCTATTAGGATTTTTGTATTGTATCCCTACCTTAAGGGAACTATTGTTTGGTATATCATGTTTATGATTGTGTTTCTAAGTCATTGAAATCCACTAAGTTCACTGAAGTTTATCTTTAGACTTAGCAAAAGCCCTTTAAGTGCTCATCTATCTTGTTTGATGAGGAACCATATGTTTAACTCTTAACCAACCAGGATAGGATGAAGATCACTTTAGATATCACTTGCCTATGTATATGTCTCTCTCTATTTTCTTAAAAACTTTGAAATGAACTGTTAGCTCTCCTACTTTGTAAGAAGTAGAGAATCAATTTGTATGTAGACTTCTATTAAGTATACATGACTAAGTATCTGATTATAGATAATGATATTTCATAAGCATGATCCTTCTAATTAGATCATCAAGAGCAATATACCTTACGCCTCCTACACTCCTTTGAACAACTTGAATCACCAATTATGAGTACTTATATTCATGTGTTGTTGTTCTCTAATTGTTTATTGGCACTTATAAGTACTCTTGTTTGAGTTCTCTTACGCTTGGTAAGAGTATAATGTTATATGTTTTTGTGCAAATCATGGGATGTTTGATAGTGCTTTCATGATTTGGATGAAATAGACCTCTCACTGTGTATAATCACCACTATGGTAGTGGAATTTATGGTGAACACCACATCAGTACTTAAATTTGTAGGGAAGAGTAATTGTTAGTAGTTAGAAGTATTTGGGAGTGGAATTCAGTTCTTGGTTGAGTTACTCTCCTTGACATAAGCATTGCTCGGGGTCCTTGAGACCCTTGTGATCTATGAAATGCTAAGGGTTCAAAGATTATTTTGGCCATGAATGGAATTCCACCCCCTAGCCTCTAGTCTATTGACATTTATTAATCTCCTTTGATTTAGTGTTTAATGGAAATAAATGTAACGACTCGACCGGTCGATTTGACTATTTGCACTTCGCTCGGTAGTTTAAGGGCATGAATAGCTCCGTATGATATATTATGACTTGTATTAATCTCTGGTTTTGGTTTTCAGGTTGTTAGGAATCAATTTGGAAGAATGAATTTCATTATTGAAGCTTTAAGTTGGAATAGTTGACCAAGTTTGACTTTTTAGCATTTGAGCTCGGATTAGAGTTTTAATGGTTCCGTTAGGTCCGAATGGTATTTTTGGACTCGAGTGTATTCCCGTATTTGCAATTGGATATTTCTAGAAGGATTCGGCACTAATTAGCGAAAATTAGAAATTTGAAGGGTCGGAAAGTTCATAAGTTTGACTGGAAGTTGACCTCAAGGATATCTGACTCAGATTGTTTTTCTGAGAATTGGAATACATTTGTTATGTTATTTGGGACTCGTGTGGAAAATTTGGGTTCATTCCGGGTTGATATGATATGTTTTGACGCGAATTTTGGAAGTTAAAAGCCCAAAGTTCAGTTAAGTTCGAATTGAGGAGTGATTCATCGTTTTGATGTTGTTAGGTGTGATTTGAGGCCTCGAGTAAGTCCATGCTATATTATGAGACTTGTTGGTATGTTCGTACAGGGTCTCGAGGGGCTCGGGTGAATTTCAAATAGGTTTGGGTTGTGTTGAGCTTGGTTTTTTTATGTTTCGACGTCGTTTCTTCAAGCATAAATGTACCACATTAAGAAAATGAGCTACAATTTTTGTTTTGATTAAAGCATTAGATCTGTATCGTAATTTTGGAATTATAGCAACTGGAATCATCAATTTCGACATCGTATGAGAAATTTATGGTCATTTTACTAAGAATTGGGTTGCCATATTTTTTGAGATTAATTACAAAATTGTCACTGAATTCGTATTTATAAATCTGCACTTTTTGTAAAGATTGAAATCAACATATTTTGGATGGAATTTCACATGGAATTCATTGTAGGCATCAAAAGTGAGTTTCAGAATCGTTTGGCATGAGAAACGAGGCAGAACAACTGGTATAAGCATATAAATCAAGAGTTTGTTTATTTGGTCATATTTTGAGTTGGGGAGCTCGTATTTGGACGATTTTTAAAGTGATTTTCACCATAAGGATTGGGGTAAGTGTTAACTACTCATTTTTGATTATATTTCATGAATCTATATTTGTTTTTGGTAATTAGTTGATGATTTCAAAAGTAAAATTGGGGGTTTTTGTCTGAAAATACATAAAGCGAATTTTTGAGTTTTGAACATCGATTCGGAGTCGGATTTGAGTGAAACTAGTATGGTTGGACTCATAAATTATTGGATTGTCATATTTATAAGTTTCGTTGATTTCCGAGGTGCGTGCTCTGGTTGGACTTTTTGGTTGATTTTAGGCTTTTTAGTAAAGATTTGACATTTATCAATTGGAATTGTTTCCTTAGGCTTTATTTGATGTATTTGAGTTTCTTTTGGCTAGTTTCGAGTAGTTCGGAGGTCGGTACGCGCGGGATGGAATTTTTGGAGCGATGTTTGGCTTGCTCGGTAATGGATTTAGCTTGTTTGAGGTAAGTAACACTTCTAAATTTGGTGTTGAGGGTATGAAATCCCGAATTACATATTATGTGTTTGGTGTTGAGGTGACGCACATGATGGGTGACAAGTGTGTGGGCGTGCACCGTGTGAATTTGGCTTAGTTATTTCTATGGTATGGTGTAGTTACCTAACCTTATTTGTATCCATGAAATCTCTACATGCTAGAGTAATTGAGCCGTGATCCATGTTAGAAACCCTATCTAGGCTATATGCTTATCCTGTTGGGACCCACTGGGTCATTTCTGTTGTTGAGCTATCTGTTTATATTGAAATAACATACTCAGTCATACGCATTCATCTACATATCATATCTCAGTCTATGTTACCATTCATTGATACATCACATAATTATTTTTGGGTTGATCTTTCATGATATTGTGAGCCTGAAAGACTAGAGAGAGTGATGACTGAGTGAGGCCGAGGTCCTAATTGTGAGGATATTGATGGGATCGGATTGCAAGCCACAACAGTTATTCTTAATTCATGTTGTTATTGGTTTATTATAGCTCTTGGGCTGAAGGAGCCCCACCGGAGCCTGTACATATTCCCAGTGAGCGATGGTACCTACTGAGTGTGAGTGTCGAGTGCGAGTGCGAGTGTTGAGCTAGAGGGCCGAGTGACTAGGAGGATTGAGTGAATGCGGGGACTGAGTGGCTGCGAGGACTAAGTGATTGGGAGGACTGAGTGAATTGATATTCTTAGAGTATGCATATGGTTTTATCATTGAGTTGCATCACATTCTACATTCACACTTGACATACATGCATAAAGATGCATTTTCCTCATGATGTACAGTATCACGTCATTCATGACTTCTCATACATATCGACATGTAGGCATAGAGATGTATTTTCCTCATGCCATTTGAAAATGAAACATTTACCTGTTGAAAGCTTTGGGAAAAATTACAGTTTTCAAACTTGCTCATACTTTTGGCATTTTTGAAGAAAGATTTGGATTTACTGTTATACTTGAAAAGCATGCCTATTTTTCCGTAACTATGAATGATCCAAGCATCATATCTCTGAGTTACTTCGTGTAGCATTTTTACTATATTGTTATACACTATTACTGGTTATTAGAGTTGGACTCTGACCCTTGTCCCAGCTCGTCACTACTTTCAACCTAAGGTTAGGTTTGTTACTTATTGAGTACATGGAGTCCGTTGTACTCATACTACACTTATACACCTTGCGTGTAGACTTGGATGTTGACGTTGTTGTGTATGACGAGAGCTAGTATTGAAGATGTACCTGCATTCCGGTAATAGTTGCCTCTTTTTCATGGTAGCTCTAGACTTATGAAAAATTTGTTTATGTATAATTCAGATAGATGATGTATTTATCTTACACTCAAACTCTAAATCTTAGAAACTCATGATTTGTACTACCAGTCCTTGGAATATGTATAAGATTCAGATATTTTCTTTTGTTTATTTTCCCATTAAATTTCATTGGAATTGGTTTATTGTCAATTGGCTTACCTAGCGGGTTGAGTTAGGTTCCATCACGACTAGTTGGATTTTTGGTCGTGACAAGTTGGTATCAGAGCTCTAGTTTCATAGGTTCTACAAGTCATGAGAAGTATCTAGTAGAATCTTGCGGATCGGTATGATGACATACATACCTATCTTTGAGAGGCTATAGGGCATTTAGGATAATTTCCCATCTTTCCTTCCTTAACATGCAGAATTGATTCTGCTTGAAACATAAATCTTTGAAATCCTTCCATGCATTTATATGCACATGTGAATGCTTAGTATCAACTGTGCATCGATGGCTTGTGATTCCATGAATGAGGTGCTAGATGTGATTCTTGTGTGTTGATGATGGGCTAGTTTAGAGGACTTGAGGTCGAGGTTTGGTTGTAGTTTGAGCACGAGAATTTCAGTTGTATGAGCACGTGCTTTAGGACTTATAAGTCCGGTAGTGTCCCTATTAGTGAAATTCATTGCTCGAAGAAAGGTTGGATGGCTCTATGATAAGGATGATGTGACTGAGGGATGTGTTCAGATAGATTGAATCTGACGAGAAGAGTTTGCTTGAGATGTAAAAAGGACTACTGGGTGATTGATTTTCGTCTTGATGTGATGTATAGTCTCAAGTTATGAGTGTATTGGAGAATCTTTCATGTTGTTTAACTATGGAACGAATTAAGTTCTCATGCCTTGTTGATGAGTTCAAACTCATGAGGAATAAGTGATTCGTAGGAGTTTTGGTTGTGAAAAGGCGTAGAGAGATGTCAGTTTGAGGCTAAGTAGGCGAGCTATCACCTGCAGGGTGTCTAAAGTTGTGTGATCCCTATGTTGTTTCTGTGGAGGGTTTTCTCTTACCGGTGGGTTATATGTATAGAACCTTGAGTTTCGATTGCTTGAGGAGGTTAGCTTGACTATCATGAGGATGAACGCGAGCTTAGCAGATGATTTGAGGTATTATATGGTTTGTGTTACATGACCTTATAAAGGATTTAGATAAATCTTACTGTGATATTATGGCAATAATAGAGAATGGGCATTGTGAGTTATCGGTATTTTTATCTATGGCTTTGATCCAAGTGGGGGAGTCTGCTATCAACGAATTGATAGCATGGTTACGTGTTGTATTGGTTTCGGTCTGAGGCATACTTGTGGATCGGTTATGACTTGCAGAGGCTAGTTTTGGGGACGACTTAAGCAAGGAAATTTCTTGATGCATGGTGTATTATACTTTATGGGTAATACAGGAATCATGGAATGATTGAGGTGTTATTCATGAAGGATGTAGTGCACATGGAGTAGGAATCTGCTCGGTTGTGTTAAGGCGGGGTTAATTCTGTTGGTGGTGTCGTGCTAATGGGGCACAAGTCGTGTGGGCCGTTTGGGGCGGTGCAATTGAGATTTGAGTAGAGTGGATGACTCTCGAAAAAGTTCTAATGGATTCAATATTTTTATGTAGCAATTGTGAATTTTTCCGTATTTGTATATGGCTAGGATCTGCCTTTTTCATTGGATTGTGTCGATACTTGTGGCATTTCTATATCAATATGGATTCTACATTTTAGCATCAGGAAGGTGAAGAAAACGGCTTTAGATTCACATAAGGTCTCTTCAGAGTGGGTGTCTTGGTTGTGATACTTTTGGGGTGCTTAAGCGGAATACAACGGTGTATGGACCTTAGGGCTATGTGGTTTTATTATAGGATCTTTTAGGGTAATTCTTGGTTAAGTATCATGGTATTATGGTGAGGAGTGTCAACTTGAGGGTAATTCGGAAGGAACTCGGAGAAATAGGGCGCAAGGTTGGATCAATAGGTTAATGGTATGGTCGATTCTTTTGGTTCTCATTATGTGGTGAGTCTCTACAGTTGTTTTGTAGTAGTAATCTTGGGTTTGGCGACTCGTGTGGCTTGGTTGAGTTAGAGAGATTCAGTTCTGACGTCTTGGTTGTGTGCAAATGGATTTCAAAGTGCTCTCGAGGATTTCTACCACGGTTAGAGGTGTATATTTCCTACCGGTATGAGGAACATGTTGCGTATTATGATTTCTCCTAGATGAGATCAAATGTTAGGTTCCTGGCAAATTAAGTATGTAGTTTGCTTGTGACTCAGAGTTGATTATGATATTCTCGTACTTTTCATGTGATGGCATAATAGATATGGCGTGTTATGTGGGATTGACATTTGCATACGCAAGGTCACGGGTCTGTTTCGAAGGGAATATCATAAATTCTTAGACAGTATGGATGGTTTCTAAAGTTTAGATGAATGCTATAACTATTTGGTAATTCTTGGGAAGGGTACGCATTTCAGAAGGTGCACTATGTTCAGACTTACGGATGCTTTATTGGTATTGCGGTACTCGCCTAGTTCATCGACTACTGATATTCATACTTTGCTATGTGGCACAGAAGAATTATAAAAGTATTCCTCGTGGGATGATCATGTATGAGAGATGTGTTAGACATTCAGGCGGTGGAGTTGGGATCAGATATGGTGATTCATGTGTTATATGGACTTGGAGACTAGAAGTTCTCAAAAATAGATCATTTCATGGTTGTGGAATGTGAAGATATGGCCAAAGCTAGCCAGGTGATAGTATGTGTTATGCTTAAGTCGTTGTGGACTTTCGGAGGGTTATGTATCTATTTATGGGTGACCAAAGTGGATTTGGGGTCCGTTGGCAGACCCAATGAGGATGTGTATTCTACACCAGGTCAGATTGGTTGACTCTGTACTACTGCTGTTGAGGGATGTGCCATTCTGTTAGAATTGCGCTTATTCATGTTCTGAGATGTTCTATGAGTTACCCTTCTATGCTACAAGGGGTTGGGATCTGTTGGTTATAGGCACACATGGTGTGGTCCTATTTGGGCCTTATAGCGAAATTTGAGCGAGATGGATATTAAGGTGTTGATTGATTGATTACGTATTTGGTTATGTTCTTTCCGGACTGTGGCATTGTGTTATTCATTCCTCTATGGTTATGGTATGCACCTTGGGTACTTGAGGTCGAATTGCGTGTGGTTGTTGATTTTGGGCATGGTGGCTTGAGTTATTCCACATGGACAATGTTTGGATGTGGTTACACATTGCAACAGAGTTATGTTGAGATATGATCCTTTGTGTCAGATTTGTGTGGCATGGTTCTACTATATGATGGACTCATGGCATTGCGGTTGTGGTGGTATTTGTTGAACATGCGGGACGATTCTCTCATTTAAGTCATTTTTTATTATTGAATACATTTGAATTGTTGTGTATTGGTGCACAGATTGCATGGTTTGTGGCTCTATGTAGTATTGGTGTGGCGTTTTAATAGAGTAGCTTGTATTTGATAAGAGGAAGTCGTCAGACCTAGAATGGGGGCTATCAGATTTGATTGCAATATATTTGAAAGAAAAATGTCGCTGATCGACTTAGAAATTAGCTATAGTTCTTGTCGATTGAGAGGAAGCTCCATGGCTTGTTGATCTGATGAGTGGCTAGGAGTTTGTGATGTTTCTTTCATCATCGGCAGTGTACGAAGGTTTGAGAATGAGGTTTTTTTGATATGATGTTTATTGCCGGCATTAGGTTATTTTGAGCAGCTATTGTGATCGAATATTTTGCTACGAGTATGTGAGTCACGTGGTATGTCATGTGATTACATATTGGGTTATGGTTATGGCTTGATACAACGTGTTTAGACTCATACAGTGTGTGGAAGCGAGATTGGGGTCTTGCAGGAAATTCCAGGTGTTGGAAATTGGATTCTGTGGTTTACGAGCTAAGGTTGAAGTAATGATATTCGGTTATGTTTTGTTGTCGGGCCTATATGGAATAGGGTGATGTTAAATCACCCTCGAATATGGGCATGGTAAGGTTACATGGTGGTTGATGGCTTTGGAACAACTCCTGGCACGTTCGAGGACGAACGTATGATTAAGTAGGGGAGGATGTAACGACACGATCGGTCGTTTTGAGCATTTGCACTTCGCTCGGTAGTTTGAGGGCATGAGTAGCTCCGTATGATGTATTACGACTTGTGTGAATCGTTGGTTTTGGTTTTCATGTTGTTCGGAATCAATTTGGAAGAATGAATTTCATTGTTGAAGCTTCAAGTTGGAATAGTTGACCAAGTTTGATTTTTTAGCATTTGAGTTCGGATTGGAGTTTTGATGGTTCCGTTAGGTCCGAATGGTAATTTTTGTACTCAGACATATGCCCGTATTTGCAATTGGATATTTCTAGAAGGATTCGGCACTAATTGGCGAAAGTGGGAAATTTGAAGGATTGGAAAGTTCATAAGTTTGATCGGAAGTTGACCTTGAGGATATTGGATTCGGATTGTGGTTCTGGGAATTGGAATAGCTTTATTATGTTATTTGGGACTTGTGTGAAAATTTTGGATTCATTCCGGGTTGATTTGATATGTTTCGACGCTAGTTTTGGAAGTTGAAAGCCCGAAGTTCAGTTAAGTTCGAATTGAGGTGCGATTTGTCATTTCAATGTTTTTAGGTGTGATTTGAGGCCTCAAGTAAGTCCATGTTATATTATGTGACCTGTTGGTATGTTCCGACAGCGTCGCGGGGGGCTCGGGTGAGTTTCGGATAGGTTTGGGTTGTGTTGCGCTCAGTTTTTTTATATTTCGATGTCGTTTCTTCAAGTATAAATGGTACCAAATTAAATAAATGAGCTCCAATTTTTGTTTTGATAGAAGCATAAGATCTGTATCGTAATTTTAGAATTATAGAAACTGAAATCATCAAGTTTTGACATCGTATGAGGAATTTATGATCATTTTACTAAGAATTGGATTACCAGATTTTTTAGATTAATTACGAAATTACCATCGAATTCGTATTTAAAAATCTACACTATTTACAAATATTGAAACTAACATATCTCCTTCATTATAAGATCAAATAGAGTGATTCAAAATCCTAACTTTACTGGAATTTCATAAAGAACCCATTGGAGGCATCAAAAGTGAGTTTCAGAATCGTTTGCATGAGAAACGAGGCAGAACAACTGGGCGAAAGCATATAAATCAAGAGCTTGTTAATTTGGTCATATTTTGAGTTGGGGAGCTCGGATTTGGAAGATTATTGAAGTGATTTTCACAACAAGGATTGGGGTAAGTGTTCTCTACTCATTTCTATTATTATATTTCATGAATCTATCTTCATTTTTGGCAATTGGTTGATGATTCCAAAAGTGAAATTGGGGATTTTTGTCTAAGACTTCATAAAGCGAATATTTGAGTTTTTAACATCGATTCAGAGTCGAATTTGAGTGAAACTAGTATGGTTGGACTCGTAATTGAATGTGATATTGAATTTTATAAGTTTCGTCGAGTTCCGAGGTGTGGGCCCCGGGTTGGACATTTTGGTTGATTTTAGGCTTTTAAGTAAAAATTCGACCTTTATCAAATGGAATTGTTTCCTTAGGCTTTATTTGATGCATTTGAGTTGTTTTTGGCTAGTTTCGAGCAGTTCAGAGGTCGGTATACATGGGATGACATTTTTGGAGCATCGTTTAGCTTGCTTGGTATTAAATTTGGCTTCTTCGAGGTAAGTAACACATCTAAACTTGGTGCTGAGGGTATGAAACCCCGAATTACGTATTATGTGTTTGGTGTTGAGGTGACGCACATGCTAGGTGACGGCTGTGTGGGCGTGCACCGTGTGAATTTGACTCAGTTATTTCTGTGGTACGATGTAGTTACCTAATCTTATTTGTATCCATTAAATCTCTACGTGCTAAAGTAATTAAGTTGTGATCCATGTTAGAAACCCTATCTAGGCTATATGCTTATCCTGTTGGGACCTATTGGGGTCATTTCTACTATTGAGCTATCTGTTTATATTGAAATTACGTACTCAGTCATATGCATTCATCTACATATCATATCTCAGTCTCTGTTGCCATTTATTAATACATCATATCATTATTTTTGGGCTGATCTTTCATGACATTGTGAGCCCGAGAGACTAAATGAGCTGAGCATCATATCTCTGAGTTACTTTGTGTACCAATTTTACTATATTGTTATGCATTGTTGCTAGTTATTAGAGTTTGAATCTAACCCTTGTTCCAGCTAGTTACTACTTTCAACCTAAGGTTATATAGGTTTGTTACTTATTGAGTACATGTAGTCGGTTGTACTCATACTACACTTCTGCACCTTGCTTCCAGACTTGGATGATGACGTTGTTGTGTATGATAGAAGCTAGTATTGACAACGTACCTGGGTTCCGGTAATAATTGCCTCTTGTTCATGGTATCTCTTAACTTAGGAAAAATCTGTTTATGTATAATTCGGGCAGATGATGTATTTATGTTACACTAGCTTTGTAAACTCTAAATCTTAGAAGCTCATGATTTGTACTACCAGTCCTTGGAAAATGTATAAGATTCAGATGTTTTCTTTTATTTATTTGTCTCATTAAATTTCATTGGAATTGGTTTATTGTCAATTGGTTTACCTAGCAGGTTGGGTTAGGTGTCATTACAACTAGTTGAATTTTGGGTCAGGATAATAAAGGTCTTCATTGTAAATTGCATTACTATGTGTGATCTTATACCAATCCTGCACTTTTAGTTACTATCGATTATTGTAATTTATCTTGGGTCCATAACAGCATTACTTATGTAAAATTATATGTATCAGGCAGCACTTGTTTTCTTGAACATGTATTAAATTGGGCCTTCCAAGTTCTAAAAAGAACTCAGGTGCAAGTTCTGTATATGCACCTATTGGAGTCTGAAGTTGTTGTTGTCCATCCTCGCTACAAGCTAGGCCTACTTTCTTTCAGGCCCAAACTAGAGTCCATTCTTTTCCTCTATTGCTTTATTAAGTTTACCTAGCGTAAGTTCGATTCGATATGGGTGATTGTTGATAGGATTACCAAGTCAACCCATTTTCTGCCCCGTCAGAACTACATATTCCTCAGAGGATTATGTGGGCTTTATATTAAGGAGATAATATAACTGCATGGCGTCCCTGTATCTATTATCTCGGATAGAGGAGCTCAATTTACAGCTAACTTCTAGAGGTCCTTCCAAAAAGGATTGGGGACTGAAGTAAGTCTTAGTACATTATTTCATCCTCAGATAGACGGACAGGCTGAGCGTACTATTCAAACACTGGAGAATATGTTATAAGCTTATGTAATAGACTTCAAAGGTAGTTGGGATGATCATCTGCCACTTATTGAGTTTGCATATAATAATAATTACCATTCCAGTATTCAGATGGCTACATACGAAACTCTTTATGGACGGAAGTGTAGGTCGCCTATAGGGTGGTTTGATGTTGGGGAAACTGCGTTAGCAGGACCAGAATTGGTACAGCAGACAATCGAGAGAATTAAGCTTATATAGTAAAGGCTATTGGCAGCTCAAAGCCATCAGATGGCTTATGCGAATAATCAACGACGAGACTCGAAATTTCAGGTGGACGACTGGCTATTCCAAAAAGGTATCACCAATGAAAGATGTCATGAGGTTTAGAAAGAAAGGAAAACTTAGCCCTCGGTACATGGGACCATAGAGGATCATACGCAAAGTAAGCCAGGTAACATATAAGTTAGACTTGTGTCTTCGGACTTGGAGTCTGTACATCCAGTCTTTCATGTATCTATGCTCCGTAAATGTATCGGAGATCCTTCCTGAATTATGTTAGTTGACGACATATAGGTCACAAAGCAGCCATCATATGAAGAAACTCCCATTGCTATATTAGACAGACAGATTCGGAGATCGTGAACTAAAGACATAGCTTCGGTGAATGTACTTTGAAGAAACAATAATGTGGAAGATGTGACTTAGGAGGCCGAGGGAGACATGAAGTCTAGATATTCTTACTTATTTCCTCCTCAAGACAAGGGTCCGACTGAGACGTCATAACTTTAAGGTACGTGTATGGATTCTAGTGTTAATTACTGTCATTGGTCATGTGAGGCCATTGTTGTTATTGATGGTCGTGGTCCTAGGTGGCGCTAAATTATTAAGTTTCTATAGGAAGAGTTGGTTTCAGTGTTGTTACCAAGGGCGACTCTTCCTAGGTTATATAGATCTCGGAAGGTTAAACATTCGAGGACGAATGTTTCTAAGGGGGGAAGGATGTCATATCTCGCGTTTTTCGTACGTTAAAATTTCATTTTCAATTAACCGACGTAGACTCCGGAGTGAGATCATATTGACGTTAATGTACTTACTCTATTTATAACACGCGATAAATAAGTGTTATGAAGGATAAAGGGATACGCGGATTAGAGAAAACGAGTTTCGCTGAAAGTGGCCCATTTGGAATAAAATATGGGTCGAGCAATAATACCCAATAATTATGAACTAGTACTATGAAAGGTACCATATGACCATGGTAGTATAATATATAAAGTATATATGAAGTATTTTAAAAATAAATAGAATTTTAAGTAATTTGGGGCAATTTTTAAATTATGCGGGTAATTGATTAATTATCGGGTAACGGGATATTACCGAATTACCTAATAAGTTGATAAAAATTAAATATCCCGCCCCACCCCACGTGGAAACTAGCCACATTATCAAAAAATCACTAAGTCATTCCTTGATTAGGTGTCAAATGGATACAAATCCCTTTCATCCTTTTCAAGACTCTGGATATTCAAGTCTTTCCTATTTCATTTTCATTTTGAAGTTAAGAACAGAATGGTGCCTTTGCTTTCTAAATTTCAAAATACCAAATTCAAGAGTTTTTCTCAAATGGTCAACACTTGAACAATTCCAAGCAATTCTTAGTTCATGTGGTAAAAGAAGATGAAACGTTGACTTCAATTTCAAAGTTATATAGGGTGCCTAATTATGAAATTTCTGCTGCGAATAAGGAAATTATTGATGTTGACCTTGCCTCTGAGGGGCAACTTCTCAACATCCCTTCTTATATCACAACTTGCTCGCAAACGGCTTTGAGACAGAACGTTGCTTTCTGAATTTCAAACAGTAGCAGCGAGGCTTCTTCTATCAAATTCATTGAAAATTATTATTAGTAGCTTAACAATGTAAATATTTTTGCGGTTCTAAAGGAGTACGGTGCAGTCTTTTCCAAGAATATCATACGGATTTTTCCTACTTCACATATGTTAAGGACATCCCTTCTTTCTTTTGGCATGGTCCGAATTATACAGAAGAAACGAGCAAACGTACAGTTTCCATGAATTACTCTATTTGTAGAAAAATTAGCAGAGTCTAATTATGTATTAGCAAAGTTTATCCGGAAGGAATATTGAGATTATTATGTATTTTTCGTGCATTTCACTCATGTGCATTGACCCATGACCAGATGGCGTTATATACGCGTATATATGTAAATATATGTATATGGGATATGGGAAAAGGTTACATCGTTATATAGGCACCACCACCTGATCAGCTGGTATATGTCGATGATATTGCCCACAGTGGCAGAGATGATATGATTGGATGCCCTCAGTGGCTTGATGATATTATGTACATCCATACCTATGCATGGCACGCATTTATACGCACGTGCATGACATTATAAACGTTTCAGAATTTACAAAGTTATTCAGATTTAAAGATGTGATTCTGTATTCCATGTTTCATCTATGTCTTTTACGTACTAATTTTCATGCCTTACATATTCAGTACATTTTTCGTACTGACGCCCTATTTCACGAGGCCTGTGTTTCATGCCCGCAGGTGCAGGTAGGCAAGTTGACGGTCCCCTTTCCTTAGGATCCCTGATCAGCGAGAGTTGGTGTGCTCCACTTGATTTGGAGCTGCTTTAATTTTGGTACGATACATTTGCATATATATATATATATGTTTGTGTGTGTGTGTGTGTATGTGTGTGTATATAGGTATGACGTGGCTCAGTCCCGTTTTTGTACAACTACATTTCTATTAGAGGTCTATAGACAGTATGTATAGTTGGGTTGTATGTGGCCATGTCGGCTTTCAGGTCTGGATGTGTAGTTATCTATAGCAGCCTTGCCGGCTCGCCCACTGTATTCTGCCTATATACGTACACATGCCTTGTAGGCAGGTTTCTTTCATGTATGTTATTTTCGTAATTCAACAGATGTTATTTAGGTTCATATCTTAAACACATGCTTAGGGGTGTTTGACAGGTAAGACTCAGGCACCCATCGCGGCCCATCATAAACGCTTATAGACAGGAGGCTACAGAAAATATAGGATGTTATCCTCTCTTCTTATCTTAGATTGTATGATATAAGCATTCATATTGTCTGGTGAGACTTTTCTCTCTTACCTAACAGTATGATAGATTGTATGCCATCCAATTCATATAGGATGTTATCCTCTCTTACATTTTCAGTGATGCCTCTAAAAGAGTACAGCCGCCCAGAAGGGAAAGTCCGTGGCTGGTGAGACTACTAGTCGAGATCCACGAGTTACCAGGGCTCGGGCCGGTCATTTCATGAGCTACCGCCTGTTTCCCTCATTTCTGCTTCTTATTGTCTTGTTCAACTGTATTATGTGTTATCAGGTTGGTTGGTTTAGGTTCGGAAGAGGTTTTGGAAACTAATGAGAAACTTAGTCTCTTTTGAGTAAGCTTAGGTTGGAAAAGTCAACTAGATATTGACTCATATGAAAAAGGGATAGGATGTGAATTCTGATGGTTCGGATA
Source organism: Nicotiana sylvestris (assembly GCF_000393655.2). Taxonomy (NCBI): domain Eukaryota; kingdom Viridiplantae; phylum Streptophyta; class Magnoliopsida; order Solanales; family Solanaceae; genus Nicotiana; species Nicotiana sylvestris. The sequence continues at coordinate 104,232,612 of NC_091062.1, read as the reverse complement.
GCTTCGGGAGGTGATTTGGGACTTAGGAGCGTGATTGGAATGGGTTTTGGAGGTCCGGAGTAGATTTAGGCTTGAATTGGTGAAATTGGAATTTTGGCGTTTTCCGCTTGATAGGTGAGATTTTGATATAGGGGTCGGAATGGAATTTCGAAAGTTTGAGTAGGTCTATTGTGCCATTTATGATGTGTGTGCAAAATTTTAGGTCATTCGGACAAAGTTTGGTAGGCTTTTTGATCGAAAGAGGAATTTGGAAGTTTTTGAAATTCTTAGGCTTGAATCCGATGATGATTTGGTATTTTGATGTTGTTTTGAGTGTTCTGAGGGTTGGAATAAGTTTGAATGATGTTATGGGATATGTTGGCATGTTTGGTTGAGGTCTCAAGGGCCTCGGGTGAGTTTTGGGTGGTTGAACGGATTAAATTCATGTTGGAGACGTTGTAGATTTCTGCTGTTGGTGTTGCTGACAGTTGGCCTTCGCGTTCGCGAGTGGGCTCTCCTGTTCGCGAAGGGATGTGGTGTGAGGCAGGAAGTTTGACCTTCCCATTCGCGATGTGGGTCCCACATTCTCGAAGGGTTGGGTTCAGCGTTCATCGCGAACGCGATGAGTTTCCCGCATTTGCGTAGAGTATTTGGGGTAGCTGGGATTCCAGGAGTTTTGTGCTTCACGTTCGCGTAGGTGTAGCCGCGTTGGCAAAGGTTTGGTCAGCTAAAGCATCGCGTTCGCGTAAGAGGATTTTTGGCCAACGGAATTTTTGTGCTTCACGAACGCGAGGCTTTGACCACATTCGCGAAGAAGTAATTTAAATCGCTGGGCAGAATATTAAAAAGGCCATTTTCACAATATTTGGCCATAGTTCAACATTTTGAGTCGGTTTTGGAGCTTCTTGAGGGAGATTGAAGAGGGAATTCAAGAGAACTTCTTAAAGGTAAGATTTATGGACTTGATACTCGATCCTATTATGATTTTTACCTAATTAAACATGAAATTTGGGGGATTTGAATCCTAAAATTGAGGAGTTAGCGCTTGAAAATTGGAGACCTTAATCTAGGGAATTGAGGGGTCATTTGTGGTCATTTGTGGTCGGATTTTGGTATTCTTGGTATGTATAAACTCGTGAGAGTGTAAGGATTCTAGTTTTGTGATTTTTATCGGAATCCGAGGCGTGTGCCCGGGTGTTGGGTTTTGACCAATTTCGAAATTTTAATGTAATTTGATTATTTTCGAGTAGGCTTTGTTCCCTTAGCATATTTTGATGGTTACATACTGATTTTGGTTAGATTCAAGGTATTTAGAGGCCGAATCGATAGGAAAAGGCGTCGCGGGCTAGAGTTTGGCTTGGCTTGAGGTAAGTAACGCTTCCAAACTTGGTTTTGAGGGTTTGAAACCCCGAACTATGTGTTCTATGATTACTATTGAGGTGACACAAATGCCAAGTGATGGGTGTATGGGTGTGCACCGTAAGAAATGCGGCCTGGGTCATTCTAGAGCACCGCTTAGTGACTCTTTCTTGTTGATATCTATGATGTATGTATGTGATTAAGTCAATGAACTGCAAATCATGCAAAATACCATGTTAAGGCTTCACGCCAATACAATTGAGACCCGAGAGGTCGTTTCTTGTTGTCATGTCATTAGTTTCATTTATATTCTATACTCAGTTGTATACTGCAAAAATCGACGATTAAATTTTATGGTCACCAAGGTGCCTCTAAGGAACTGCCTCCCCTGAAGGATCGAAGCTTAGCTCGGGCCTTGGCCTCGAGGGTTCTCGGTAATCTACTTCGAGCTAGCATAAGCAATGGTCGGCATCGAGGCAGGGTAAATCAATGACGTCGGTGGATCAGTGTGAGGTTCTCAAGGCATGTGACTAGACCTGACAAGGTCTATTAGGCTAGTCCAAACTCGTACCATGGCATTAAATGGATGTACCGGCCCCATGTCTTTGTAATAAATGCATTTGTACTATGTTGGGATTCTCCCTCATATATAAAGGGGATCCTTGTCATTTTGTAGACATCTGATGCCCAATATTGAATACACAAGAGCCTTCTCTCTGGTCTCTAACATATTCTCTTGATCTCATTGCTTCCATTTATTTCTTACATTCATTGTGTTATATTTATTATTCATCATTTATTGCTTATAATTGATCATAAAGAGTCACCGTCGTAGCTCTCATAATTGTTAATCCTCCCTCGATTGATCCAAGCCAGTCACCCAACTCGACCTTGAGGCCTCATATACGACAGCTCGAGGCCCCGATCTCATGCCGTTTGGTTTGACTATTACATCATTTTTAAGCTATAATCTTTCCTTATAATCTTTTATTTAGCATCTGTTGCCTAACAACTAGCATAAAAATAGATCACGTATTTTTAGAACCACAAAATCAAATTTAATTATTATTACCATTTTCACGGTAAACAGTTTGGCTCCCACCGTGGGGCTAAAAATAATAGTGATTATTTTCTTGCTGGTTTAACTACATAACGCAAGTTACCTTTCACACTTTTTCTTGTCCAAGATCTTTGATTTCAGATCAAAATGTCTAACTCAGTAAACGCATATGAAAACAACAATCTTGAGGACCATGGAGAATCAATTCCCGTGGACGCGGTCTCACGTGATGACCAACACGTCGATATAAGTTCCCACACTAATAGGAGCGTACATCAAGGAGATCAACAAGATGTCCAATAAACCCCAACTCGGAAGGAACAGGAGGTTAGCCTTCATGTTATTTTTGAGATGTTTCAGGCACAACAACTGGCAATCGCTCAGCTACAGAGCTATCAAAAAACACCAAGTATAGTGGCCCTCAGACCGAATAGGTACAAGAAATATCAAGCAACAACGGGTCGACAACTTACCCCACCATCGTAAAGATACGCCAGGACTTTACAAAGAGGATCGAGTCGGGCGAGAGAAAGATAGAAGCCAACAACAAGAAGGTCGAGACCTACAATTCAAGGGTCGACCAAATTCTGGGCGCACCCCCGATCCTGAAGGGTGTGGATTCAAAGAAGTTCGTACAGAAGTCGTTCCTGCAAGAAGCGGCTCCAAAACCCATTCCAAAGAAGTTCAGAATGCTAGACCTTCCAAAGTACAACGGAACCTCAGACGCCAATGAACACGTTACTGCTTACACTTACGCAGTAAAGGGCAACGACCTAAAGGACGACAAGATCGAGTCCGTCCTACTAAAAAAGTTTGGAGAAACGCATTCAAAGGGGGCAATGATGTGGTATCACAACTTGGCCCCAAACTCGATAGATTCATTTGCCATGCTGGCAGATGCATTCATAAAGTCACATGTTGGTGCCATCAAAGTAGCAACAAGGAAATCTGGCGTCTTCAAAATCAAGCAGAGGGAGAATGAGATGTTGCGAGAGTTTGTATCTTACTTTCAAATGGAACGAATGGAACTACCACTAGTTTTCGATGACTGGGCAGTGCATGCCTTTACTCAAGTTTTGAACGAACGAAGCTCGGTGGCTTCGAAACAGCTGAAGCAGAATTTGGTTGAATACCCCGCCGTGACTTGGTCGGATTTTCATAACCGATACTAATAGAAGATCAGGGTCGAGGACGACCAATTAGGAGTCCCCTCGGGCTCGGTATACCCAAGAAGGCTTCTGGTGAAGGAGCCAAAGTCAAACAAAGAAAGGTACCAGCCATACACCGAAGACAGGAGAAACGCCCTGAGGCATAACATACCCCAGAATGATTGAAAACGGATCAAGGGAAAAATCCTCGGGGACTCGTCAATAGATTAGGGTTCGATAGACACACATGGCCGACAGAGGCACCCCGCCTATTGGAATACAACTTCAACGTTGATATTTTAGATATCGTGTTCGCCATCAGTAACATCAGAGACACTAGGTGGCCAAGGCATGTACAATCAGATCCTTCACAAAGGAACCATAACTTAGTGAGTGAATTTCACAACACACACGGTCACATGACCGAAGATTACCGGTAACTCCGGAAAGAGGTAGCCTGACTACTCAGCAAAGGTCACCTCCGGGAATTCCTCAGTGACCGAGTCAAAAATCAGTTCCGGGAAAGAGAGGCGACCAAAAAGAAAGAAGCAGATGAGCCGCAACATGTCATCCATACGATATTTTGAGGTGTCGGTGCCATGCAAGAACCCACGGTCAGGAGAACAAAAACATCCCTTACCAGGGAAAGCGAACTCGAGGCTCTATCTCAGCCCCCATAACGACGCACTGGTAACTTCTTTTCTTGTGAATACATTTCAAATTAAACATGTTCTTGTGGATCCAAGTAGCTCAGCCAATATTATCAGGTTGAGGGTGACAGAGAAGCTTGGACTGCTTGACCAAATTATGCCCGCCTCTCGAGTCCTCAACGGGTTCAACATGGTGAGCGAACAACGAAAGGGGAAACCACCCTACCAATCAATATGGCCGGCACAACCAAAAACACCAATATCTCCACCATTAAAGGAGCTGAAGGATAAACAAATAGTGAAATAGCAACCACGAGATGCATTCTCGGCTATACCTGAATGAACAAATAAAGGATCGTACTGTGTCCCCAGAGCAAATACTGAAGGCTTGCCGAGGCTCAAAGCGCCATCTCCACTAAGGTATAACCATCTCCCTTTTAATTTACACTTCACACTAACCTTTATACAGGTGTCCGACTGAGACAGTCGAAGCGCTATCTAGCTCGAAGACCTTAAGGTTTCAAAGCATACGTTGCACTCTTTTCCTTCGGCCGAGTTTTATCCCGAAAAGGGTTTTACCGGCAAGGTTTTTAACTAGGCAACATATATATGCTACCTAAGAAAAACTCAAAAAGTATTCAAGGCTTCTTTTGCAATCAACCTCGAATACTGGGGGGAATCCCCCCAGAAGGTCACTTACTCGGAGAAGCCAAGATGTGCTAAATGGGGTCTCGATAGGAAAATAATGTACCGGGCCAGTAGGTCGAACGAACCGTGTCCGTATATAATAACTGAGCCCTTAATAGCAAAAGACATGTATACTTGTACCAAGTAATCAAAGAATACTTTCCAAAAGCATTTGCATTTCGAAGAAGCTCAGTATTTTTGCAAAAACTGATCCTCTGTCAAAAAACATCCCGAATACTCGGGAACTGACATCAATAATTTGAAACAATGCGACGCCCGGGTCGGAACTTCAAACTCGTAAGCCCCCAATAAGGCAACATCAAGATCACAAAATAGCTCCACAGCCAAAAACGTCCCAAAAACTCGGGGACTGGCGTCGAAAACTCAAGGCCACATGACCTTCGGGTCGGAAACCCCGAAATCATAAGACCTTAATGAGGCAATACCAAGTTTACAAATAATGGCTCCCAATCCTAGAAACCCTCGATGACTCGGGGACTGCCGCCAATCGCCACTCCCATCGACTTATCAAAACCCAAGGCCACAAGACCACATGCGGGCAGCCTCGGTATCGTAAGACCTATATAAGACAATAATAATATCTGTAAGACCTCAAGCAAGGCATGAACCATACTTGTACCAAGTAGCCAAAACTGTAAGACCTCAAAGGCATGTAAAACTTGTAAGACCTTACTAAAGGCATAGTCCTGATCTTAAAGTTAAGGCTATATATCGAACTTGTAAGACCCCTAAAAAGGCATATCCTCGATATAGACACCTAAACTACTTCACTCTGGGACTGAGAGGCTCCGGCCAAAAATAAATAACTACGGTCACAAGGTTGTACCGGCCAAACTAACGCGACTCGGGGATGCCAGACCGTCGCTATAAAATCATAGGCCTTCGATTACTTCGAAAACACTTTGAAATGAACCGATTAAACAGACTACCCTCTGTGAGCATGTGATTTTTTCCCTATACGAAATACTCCTATAAAATCAATGAAAATAGATTTTTTCCAATTATTTGCCATTTTATAGGATTTTTGTAAGATTTTATTAATTGTTTGCATTTTTGTGCACGTTTAACTTTCGTTAAAAAAATCAAATCATAAAAGATTATCGAAAATGCCATGAATTGCATTCAGATTTTGTTTTTTTATATTTTTTTATGATTAACTAGTTAATTATTTATTTTATTGAAAATGAAAATCACAAAATGGCTCATTTTTACATTTTTGTTTTTAATTCTTAGATTAGTGATTTCTCTCTTTAGTTTAGTTTAGTAATTGTTATAAAATTTATAATTAGATAATTAGTTTAATTTTATAATTTAGATTAATATAGGAATTTAATTTAGGATTTTTAATTAAAGAAAAAGGAAATAAAAGGTTAATTGAAAATAATGGATTTGTTTTGAAATTGGGCCATTTTAATGCCAATTCCGTTCCCAAATTTACCCAGGTCCAAGCCCAAATCACCAGCCTACCCGGTCCACCTCTAGTGAAATGAAACGACGTCATTCGCTGGTTTTTCAATGCCAGTCGTTGATCTCCCATGATCTAACGGTTGGGAACTGGCCTTTCAATTCATTTATAAGTATCCGAATTCCAGACCCTCCCCCCATTGAACTCCCCTCATTTCTCCTTTGTCTCCATCTTTTTTGAAACCCTAGCCGCCCCATCATTCCCTCACCGGCTCCGCCGTGCTCCGCCGCCGAAAATCACTCCACGGCGCGGCAACACTCCAAACACCACCAAAATTACACCCTATAATCCTCTTTCCCTACCCTTTCCAAATCTCCAAGCCATCGCCTTTAATTCCTTACCAAACATTTCGAATTTTAGATCTATGTTCGGAATCCCAAAATCCTAAATCACCCAAACGGCCCCAAAATCACACCCCACGGTCCTCACACCCCTCTGAACCCTAAACTACAATCAATTCCCTTCGAATCAGTCCCAATCTCCTCGAATCTTGAATTTGAGACCTTAGAAACCCCAAATTCCCCTTTTCCGATTTTTGTTTGAGGTTGGGTCATATGAACCCAAAACATCCATTAGTCGATTGTTCTGAACTAGAACAGTCGATTAATGATTGAACAAGTTCATATCTCCCCCTTGAAAATGGGTCGAGCTCATGGTTGGTTGCTTCAACACTAACCTCAGATTGTTTCTTCTTCCTCTTCTCTTATTCTTCATTTAGGGTATCATCTCTATCTCTTGCCTTCATGTTCGATTAGCCTTTTCTTTAGTTACATCACAAATCATTATGTCTGTTACTTTGTTTAATTTTTGCCTATTTTTTCATATTGGTTAAGAGCATGATGAATTTCGTAGTTGTTTAGGAGTTCAATTTCAATTACCTAAAAGTTAGGACAGTTAAGTTAGTTTTTAGGTTTTGCTGAAATTTGACTGTTTTGTCTTCTTTTTTGTGTTACGTTTCCTCTTTGTATCCGTTTGTTAGATGTGCATTGATCAGAATGGTTTTAAGGAATTCAATCTATTTTGACTAATCTCTGACTAGTTATTAGAAAAATTTAGCTCTAAGTTAATTACCCTGTCCGATTGCATTTAATTAAGTTAATTTATAGGTTTCTTTCCATTTGGCATGTGTTCGTTTAGTTATTATTTGGATCTAGGCTTAAAACTTAGTATTTATTCAAGTTTAATTAGATGAATTTGTCATTAGATCCTTAGTACCTTAGACCTTTGTTTAATTCAAGAAATAAATACCATAGGGCTGCAAATTGAAACAAGTTTTAAGAAATCCTAATCACTTACTTTGTTTCTAAAAGGTTCTAAAAGACTTCTAGAATCACAATAGGATCAGAATTGTTTAGAATTGAAATGTCTAGCAAATTAAAATGGTAAAGCTGGATTTTTACACATGGTAAATATCATAAGGTTCTAGTATTTTGGACAGTTGCCCCCATTTTTAGCAAAAATGCTGAAATTGGGTGGGAAAAAGGACATACAGCTGTCAAAAATGTTGTACTATTTTGACATTTTAAGAATTAGGTTAGAATATTCTCTTTTTTATGCTATTTTTTGTACACTCTATATTAGAAAAAGCATTCACTCATTCTCACGGACATTCATTAGCATACAAACTTAAAAGTTTCTCTGAAACAAAGATCCAGTCCTAGCTTTTTTCCTATTTTTTCCTTCTTCACAAGATTTGGAAGGAATTTTCTTTGAGTACTGGTTTTTGGTGTCAAGTTCTGGGTTGATACAAAAGTTGTGGGGTTATATACTGCTATTTTTTCCTGGGCTGCTTCTGTTTGGTCATCACTGCTGAAATTCACTCTTCTATTTTCTTACCTTTAGCTAGTCTTTTAGTTGTTGCTTCTGCAATCAGTTATGTGAAACTCCCATGTAAATCTTTTTAGAATATAAAATGAGAGTTTGAATCACTGAATGTATGACCATGCTTTAATTCTATGGGTTCTTGGTGGGCTGAATATCATATCTACTTACAGCTTCTCTCTATGTTCACTTGTGATTTTTGTTTGCTCATTTTAGATTAAAAGTATAAATCAGGACTGATATGGTGTCCATTGAGGAGTAATTTATATTGTAAAATTTGATAACTCGTTATTAAACACTGATTCTGTAGTAATAAATGATTATGACCTGTTGTTTCACTCATTTGGTGTTTCTCATGGCCAATCTGATGCACAAGGAAAGTCCAGTGGCTTTTTCCGTGTAAATCACAGGGATTGATGGACAATACACACCACAAGAGCATGTTGAATAAGGATTAATGTTCGAATGGGAGTTGAAAGAAGAACTACTATACATATTTGGGTTCATTGGTTATAGCTGAAATCGAAACTCATTAGTTGTAGTTAGTCAGCAATAGGGGATTTTTGAAATGTTTGAAGTTTAAATCTCGAGGCAAATGAGGATTGGATTTCGGCATCTTATTTGTATAGCAAATTAGTTAATTTAGAAATTAACATTGTTGTAATATTTGAGCTTGTTATAGTTAGATATAAGTATGGTTGATTTTGTAATGTTGAAGTGGTTATCCTATGAGATTTTGGTGCCTACAAAACTTGTCGGGTCTGGAAAACACTCAGGCCCATATCCGTAGGGGTTTAATTATATCAAGATTTTCGAGTTCCGATGGTAGAACTCATCCAGCAGGTTGTGCTGGGTACAAGCCTTTATGGGCCTGGGCACTAAACACAAAAGTTTGGCTCGATTATAAAGTTTCTTTTGTACACATATAGTATGAATGTATGTATTTTATGTCTTGCAAATCATATTAGTGAAATCAATCTTCGAATTTGGACTGTATTTTAAAGTTTTTGTTTCTGATTTTTCTATAACAAAATGAATCATTTCTGCAATTCTTTTTTTCTTGACAAATGGGTAAGCTTTAGAACGTAAAGGGTAGATAGACCCAGCTACTAAATGATTGTAACTGGGCCCGCCTAATACAAGCTCAATGTAAGCCGGCTTTTTGGTTAGAAATTAGGCATGTCGAGGCCTTTGAATTTGTTTCACTTTTGGGCCAAATTCTGAGCCCAGCGCAGTTTTCAAGGTTGATTGATCCTTTGCTAATTGATCAAATAGGCCACTGCCGGCCCCAAACTTCTTATCAAAAAATGATTAAAATACATATACCCCAAAACATGTTCCTAACTAATAACTTTTGTTAAGTTCAAATTAGTTTTAAATAAGAACACCCGTTAGTTTGCCTTAATTGAGTACAAATATTTTTTTAAAAAAATAAATTGAGGTGTGCCATACACAAACAAAATCCATAACCAATGGCCCTCACATTAGTGTTAACTTAGTATAGAAAAACACCCTTTTAAACACTCGTAGTTTGCTTTAGGCACGTTTTATAATACAATTATCATAGCTACGGGTACGGTTCCCATGACGTAGTTGTGATATCTAATTTCTAAATACGGGAGTACATTTATGTGACCCCGCCCTAAATTCTAATAACTTTAATAAATTAAACATGTTGTAAGTCATGGGTACGGTTTCCGTGACATGATTCGTAATGTGTATCAAACAAACAAGTGTACGACAATCGTAACTTGTTCCAAAATAATTCCTTAAAATAATTAAAAGCAGTTTAAAAGTTTAAAAATGCACACTAGGTTTAAAACATATAGTAAATCAGATAATTAGGACAATTTTAATAGTTTAAGCGACCGTGCTCAAACCACGGAACCCGAAAATGCCTAACACCTTCTCCCGGGTTTACAAAGTTCCTTACTTAGAATTTCTGGTTTTAAATAATGTTGATTTCCTCGATTTGGGATTTTAAAAATAAATCGGTGACTTGGGACACGAAATAAATTATCCCAAGTGGCGACTCTAAAAGAATTAAATAAAATTATCCCATTTCGAATAATGTCACTTAAACTGGAAAAACTCCCTTATATCACCCTCTCAGGTGGTAAAAAAGGAGGTGTGACAGCTCTGACGACTCTGCTAGGGATCAAGAACCCAGAATCTCTAATTTAGGGTTCAAGAATTCGAGCTTAGAATAATTGTTATATTTGGCTTTATTTATTATCCAATTTCTACATGGTTGGGCCTAATGTGCTAAATGTCATTTTTTACCGCTTTGATATTATTTGAACTGTACATAAACTGTTGCGAAACCCTTCTCTTCTCCTCTTCGGGAATGTGTACGCTGACGTGACTCCTCTTCTGTTAGTGTCATACCTTAAATTAGAGAGAGGTTCGGACAAGTTACAAAGCCGGATGGTCTTTTGGTTCCCGGTACGTAGCCCCCCTACGGCTCGAGTTGTCCGCTCGGGTATACCAAGTCGAGAACAATATACTCAGGTTTTAAAACCTAGAATAACTTAGCCTCATGTTGGATCCCTAGTAGGAACGTTTGTTTGAATCATTTGCGTTTGACTTTAGGGACTCAACATAGGGGTTGGGTCCATCTAGGACAGGTGGATCCCAAAATCAAAAGACCATCCTGATGCATTTTTTATGTGTTATTTGTACAATTATTTGCTTCGGTTCGCATGTTGACTGGATGCTAGAATAAGGAGGAAGTTGGAAAAATAAAATTGAGGTATGAGAGAGATGATTACCGCCCTTTGAAAAACCTGGTGTCCAAAATATACCGAAACTCTGCCAAAATTTTGAAAAAAAAAGAGAAAAGAGAAAAAAGGAAGAGAAAATGGTTTCAAAATACTTCATGTTTTTTGTTATGTCAAAACTGACCGAATTATACGAGTTTGATTCTCAGCAAATGTGGGATACGTAGGCAACCCTCATTGGGTCCAGCCCCGTTTTTGCAAAAATAACCCAAAAATTTGAAAATGTTGTCATTTGTTGTCAAAAATAAAATGGGTGATCTCGTTTTTGTCTTAATGAGCCAAACGCCCCGACGGGGCGCCAGAAGGCTGTTTTTGCAAGAATAGCCGTCGAGGGTTTCTTTACCAATTTTTTGGCTACCTAGCAAGCACAACCCTAAAATCTTCCTTTTCGAAGTGCTGAAGGGCCGTACTTGCAAAAGTAGCTGTGTTTATTTAATTTTTTTTCAAAAATGACCTCTTTTATCAGTTTAATAAAATTCACTTTGCTTTAAACCAATCACCTTAATCTAAATGTGCAGAATGAGCACGAGTCAAAACTTACCAATGAAGGTCATGACCAATAATCCTTTGGAACTACACATGTGGTGGGAAGATTTGGATAAGCAAGGACGAGACATGGTCAACCAGTATTTGGGAGCGCTCACTGAATTACTAAAGATTTAACCTAGGGAGACATAATAAAAGCACTAGTTACATTTTGGGACCTGGCTCACAATGTTTTGCATTTTTCGGACTTCGAACTCACACCTACTTTGGAGGAGATAGCGGGATATGCTGGGAGTACTGAGGCTCTAAGACATAAATACCTGGTCTCTCCAAGGGCTGTCACCCCACACAAGTTTCTAGATTTGCTAAAAATAAGCAGGCAGGTCCAGTATGCAGATTTGGATAATGTGTTTTCCACTCTATACTTCATATACTGGCGGTACGGACACATAGGGGGATTTGAAAGCCCGGAAAGCAGAATTTGTATTAGAGGGAACCAACCAAAATGGGAAGAGCATAGATGTTTCGCTTTCATGGTGGTATTCTTGAAACTTCTAGTATTTCCCAGGAAGGATGGGAATATTGATCTACGGGTAGATGGAGTTGTCAATACTTTGATTACCAATGCCAAGAGCACCCTTGCACCTATGATAGTGTCTGAAACATTCTGATCTCTCATCGCTTGAAAAGCCGGAGTAGATTTTTTCGAAGGTTGCAATTTGTTGTTACAAATATAGATTATTGAGCATCTATGTCATCGTCCTCGGTACATGAATTACGGGTCGACAGGGAAAAACTGCATAGAGGAGTTTGATACAAGGGTCGATAGGTTCAAGATGTCGGAAGGGATCGTAGATTGGATATCTTGCCTCCGCTCCATAACTGATGATAAGATAGAGTGAACTTTGGGTTGGCTTCCTGTTAATGAGATTATATGCATGCATTCCACCGGTCCTCACTTCCTCCTGATGGGTCTCGGAAGTATCTAGCCTTATGCCCCATACCGGGTTTTGGGACAGTTGGGAAGATGCCAAATAATTCCCAAGGACGAAGACCTTAGAATTCATGCAGTCGAGATCCATGTTGTTGGCCAATTTCATAAAGCAGTGATTCGCCAGATCTGGAGTGAGTGCCAATACCTTATAGCAAACACCCGAGTGCGTGATTTATCCAAGGGTGAAGTCTCGTCCGGTTACCTTGCTTGGTATAAAAGAAGTGTTGAGTTCGGAAGACCAGCCAAAAGACCCCACCTCCAAGAATTTGTTGAAGCATCAGAGGAACAATGGGATTGGCTGTCCAAAGAAAATGAGTATAGGGCCACCATAAGCAAGTTGGAAAAGCAAATCAGGGATCTTAAATTTGATAATGGTTTACAAGTTGCTGCAGATAAGGGTGAAAAGAAGAAGTTGGCCCAAGAAAATGAAGTCCTCTAAGATCAGATCCAAAGAATGAAGATAGCTGTCGAGAATCCGGAAAGGATCCAAACAGATGAAAGACTCATAAATGGTCTTAGGAGGAAGATATGTGAGTACGGGAATGATTTGGAAAAATTCAAAGGTAGTCTGGCAAGAGCTCGAGCACAGTTGGCAAAGAACGTAGAGGGACGGGTAGAGTTCGTTCGGCAATTAAAAGGGAAATATGATAGAGAAGTCGCAAGCCTGAAGAAAAGCTAACTACCCTCGAGAATGAAATGGCTGAATAAGCAAAGAACTTTAAGGCAGAAAGGGAACATTGTTATGCGTTGATGTCTCGGCTAGAAGAGGACATGCAACAATTGCAGGGGCAAAACCATCATGACACCCAAGTCCTGGAAGCGAGGTCTCAACAAATTGGATGCTTACTCCAAGAGAAAGGCATCATTAGGGAAAGGGTTCGAGCAATTACTGACAATATCATCATGAAATGCCATGAATGTGAGGACATGACTAGATCTACCTTTTTCGCCACAGTGATGACATTTGTTCGCCAAATAATTAATGACCTAGACAACATCCAAGGAGATCATTCACGTAGGCCTGTGGCTTGATCGACTGATGTTCCGCGGGCCCCTAGAGTAGTTTTGGAAGCACTCATGTATTCTTGATTTTCTTTTCGAGTCTGTATTTCAGTTTCCATTTCTAGAATCTACTTCAAGTCTGCTTTTTGTTTTTCAATTCTTAGAAAGGTATAATGGAGTCATCGTAACAGAAAAAATTAGAAGTTTTTATTTTAATGAAAAAAATTTGAAAAAAAAAACAAAAATTGTTTCTTTCTTTTAATTTCGCATTTATTCCTTGAACTACGTGATGATCTGATTCATGCGGCATCGTGATACGTAGGCAATCCTCATAGGATCCGATCATGGTTTTAGATAACTCAAATAAGAGAGAAAATGACGAAAAGAGAAAACCAGAAAAAAGAGAAAACCAAAATAAGAGAGAAAACAAGAATAAGATAGAAAACAATAAAAGAGAGAGAGTGCAAAGAAAAGAGAGCAAATAACAAGAAAGAGCAAAAGAAAAGAATGATGCAAAGATCTGGGAGATAAACAAAAGTCGGAATGAGACACACAACCGCTGCAAAACATGTATAAACACATTTAACTGTCTAGGTGCATTGCATTCCCTATGTGTTAGTTATCTCAAACTAACCGGTTTGTTGTGTATGCTGCTGAGATCAGGTTCTATTCTTTAAGGTGGTTGGTTTTGTGGTAACCTGGCTCCGCACCCATACTTTACAAAGTCCAAAGGAAGTGTCGAAATGACGTCAGAAATTCAGCTACCAACAATTACCCCCTCAGATGATAGCTCGTTATTGGTGATCCCGATGTCAGAGTCAGCTGTTGCTGAAGAGAACAGGTCACTGCACCGCCGCATGTTGGAAATGTGGGAAGCTTTATCTAACGGTATAGAGTCGCCTAGCGCAATACCTAGTTTTCCTGAACTTATTCCCAGAATAAGTAGGACCTCCAACATCCCCATAAATTACCCGTCCACCCCATTCGGATACCCCACTATGTCAGCCCATTTCACCAGAACGCCTTTTGAGGTTTGCCCCCAGGCTCTAGTTTCGGGAGTGTCTTCTAACATATTCACCGCATCACCAACTTCGGCTACGATACAGTTAATTGCCCATTCCAAGTTTTGAGCCGTCATCCTTTACTTTCCAAACACCACCTTTCCAATCAGACACGGCTCATTTCACCACCAATTCTTACCCTCAACCTTGGTATGAGTTTACCGTGGGACCAGAGAGAACAACAAAGAATCCTGAGCAAGAGGAAATCACTCGAAAAATGAAAAGCATGGAACAAAGCCTCAAGAATATACAAGGCTTGAGTGGCCAGAAAAGTGTATCCTACGCTTATTTATGTGTGTTCTCGCATGTTCATTTGCCTATCAGTTTTAAGACTCCCAAGTTTGAAAAGTATGACGGACATAGGGATGCTATAGCTCACCTGAAGAGGTATTGCATTCAGTTGAGGGGAGCGGGCTGGAAAGAAGAACTCCTAATGGCTTACTTTGGGGAGAGCCTCGTTGGAATTGTGTCCGAATGGTATATGGAACAAGACATCTCCCGCTGACACATATGGGATGACTTGGCTCGAGACTTTGTTAGACAGTTCCAGTACAACGTGGACATAGCTCCGGATAGAAACTTTGTCTAATCTCAAGAAAAGGTCTTCGAAGAGCTTCCGAGAGTACGCCGTCGAGTGACGTGAGCAAGCTGCCAGGGTGAAACCCCCAATGGATGAGATCGAGATGGTCAGTGTCTTCCTGCAAGCCCAAGAGGCTGATTACTTCCAAAACATGATGTCCGCCATGGGCAAACCATTTGTGGAAGCTATAAAGATTGGGGAAATGGTAGAGAATGGTTTGAAAACGGGTCGCATCCTGATCCATTCAGCTATAAGAGCTACTTCTCAAGCAATACAGAGTAGGTCAGGGGGTGCGGCAAACCAGAAAAAGAAAAAAAGAAGTGACAATGATGGCCTCAAGTCTAAGAAACCCCGTCAACCCAGAGGTTACTTCGGTTCCTCATCAAACGCCCTGCAACATTATTACCCTCACTAAGATGTGGCATACTCCATGAATCCTCAGCCCTATGCAGTGATGAACACCAAGCCATACGCTCATCCACAATAACAGTATAACCAGAACCGAGCTCCACCTCCCAGAAATAACCCTCCTCACCAAGCTCGATATAATCCCTGTCCCCCACAAAATAATTTTCCATATAATACCCGTGCCCGTGAGCCACCCAGAAAGAACAACTTCACACCCATTGGTGAGTTGTATTCCAGCCTCTTCCCAAAGTTGGTCCAAATGGGTCTGTTGCAGCCCTTACCTCCAAACAGGCAAAATCCAGAGTCTCCCTTCTGCTGACCCGGTACCTGACGTACTTATCATTCAGGGGCAGAAAGGCACCACACTGAGGATTGTTGGACCCTAAAAAGGGAAGTTGAAAACTTGATAGAACAAAAATGGGTAGTGATAAGAGATGAAGAGATCCTCAATGTAACCAATAACTCATTACCAGCTCACAACAATGGGCTGGTTATTGGGATGATCTGTGAAGACAAAGAGTTTGACCCAGCTTTGAAAGCTATCATTGTTATTGCTAATGTTGAAAAGAAGCCCAAAATGGTAGCAAAGCAAGCTAAGGATGAGAAGAAATACAATCCCATTCCTCAAAGTGTAGAAAAGGTTTTGGAAACCAAGACCGGGGCAGTACCTTCTAAAGATGTCGTTCTATATGTTCCTAGGGCACCCAGGAAAGAACAGTTTGTGTTGAGACCCCCCAAAAGGTTTGAGCAAAACAAGGTCACGCTAACGGTACCAAAGATGTACGTACCAAAGGGGATTTATATGGTGCAGGGGCCGGTAATTTCAACCAGGCTGACTGAGCCCGTGGTTATCAGCCCCGTACCACAGAAGCCTATGAAGGATCCCACTGCCATACCTTGGAACTACAACAAAGCGGTAGTGACGTACAATGGAAAAGAAATCATGGGGGAAGTGAATGAAACAAACCCGTCTGGGAAGTACCTCAATCTGGAAGAAATGAACAATGACAAATAGAAGCGTTTTCCACTTAAAAAGCCAGTCAATGCCGAAGAGGTAGAGGAATTCTTCCGAAAGATGAAAACTATGGACTACGATGTAATTGACCAACTCCGGAAGTTTCCTTCCCAGCTGTCACTTTTATCTCTACTCATAAGCTCGAGTGAACATCAGAAAGTGTTGATAAAAACCATTAATGAGGCATATGTTCCAGTCCAGACCACTGTTGAGCAACTGGAAAGGATGGCGTAATGATTCTTTGTAGTCAACCATATTTCATTTAGTAGAAATGACTTGCCACCGGAAGGGGCTGCCCATAACAAAGCTCTTCATTTGATAGTTAAATGTGAAGGGTACTACGTGAAAAGAGTCATGTTGGATGGAAAATCTGGGGTTGACATCTGTCCTCTCTCAACTCTACAAAGAATGGAAATTGGGACTAAGAGAATCAGGCCTAACAATGTTTGTGTACGTGCTTTTAATGGCGTCAAGAGAGACACAATAGGGGAGATTTATTTGATATTAACTATCGGTCCTATGGATTTTGAAGTCACATTTCCGGTTTTGGACATGGACACCTCCTACAATTTTCTCCTAGGAAGGCCTTGGATCCATGCGGCAGGGGTCGTACCTTCTACTCTACACCAAATTCTTTTTGAACACGAAGATCAGGAAATTGTGGTTCATGGAGAATATGAGCAATCAATTTACAGGGACCCGTCAGTTCCATGTCTGGAGACTAAAGAAGGTAGCAAGCATATAGTCTACCAAGCTTTAGAGATTGTGGTCGCAGACAAATGTGAGGAAGGAACCCTGTGTCCTCAACCCTTCTTGTCTAACGCATCAATCATGGTTGCTAGTGAGATGATCAGGCATGGCTACAAGCCCGGGAAAGGGCTCGGGGCATTATTGCAAGGCATTATTACAAAGCCAATCACCTTGACTGCCAGTGAGAACTTCTTTGGTGTCAGTTTCCAAGCTACAGAAGCCGACGTGAAATGGGATAAAGAATGTAAAGACAACGGGTGGGTTCTACCTCAGTCGGTCCTGCATCTCGCCAAAACTTTTGTTAAACCAAGGTACATAGAGGAAGAAGATGAGGCCTTCACAGCCGAGGAAATTGAGGACATTTGTGGGGCAATGAGGCAAATATTATATGAGGCTCACATGGTCCAGCTGGGTGAAGGCTCAAGCTCTGCTGAGGTGCAGTATATGGGTCCTAATGCCAAGCTTCAAAATTGGAAGGCAACTCCATTCCCAGCCAGCCAGGAATCCCGATAGTTCAGTCTTGCCATATTTTCTACATTCCAAGTTATTTCATGGTGTAACTCGAATCTCTTTAGTTTATTGTCTTTAAAATTCCAATGTAAACCCTTTTATCTTCAAATTCAATGAAATGAAATCAATATTTCATCGTCTATGAATCTCTTTCTTTACTCTTTCTGATTTTATTATTTTTCTTATTTCTTCTTTCAATTCTATTAATGCTGACTTAAATAACATGACATACTTGCGGACTTCATGCTTATATCCTAACACGCTGTCTAACTGCGAAATAATGAATCAAGAACCAGAATACGATAAAGATGAGGCTTTTAGGTAAATAAACCGAGAATTGGAACAATTTGAGAATAAGCTTAAGTCAAACTTAAATGAAACTGAGCAATTTAATTTGGGTAGTTCAGAAGAGGTCCAAGAAACCATGATAAGCATTCACATGGATGAAAGGACTAGGGATGCATTGATACAACTTTTGTTCGAATTCAAAGACGTGTTTGTCTGGTCCTATGATGATATGCTAGGACTAAGTGTTGATTTAGTGGTACATAAATTGCCAACTTACCCCGATTACCCGCCTGTTCAATAAAAGCAGAGAAAGTTTAAAATGGATATCAGTGACAAGATTAAAGAAGAAGTCACCAAGAAGTTGAAAGCGGGTGTTATCCGAGTGGTCTGATACACCATATGGTTGGCTAATGTGGTCCCAATGCCAAAGAAAGATGCATAAACCCGAGTTTGTATTGACTATCAGGATTTGAACAAAGCAAGACCCAAGGACAACTTTCCATTACCAAACATCCACATCCTTACTGATAACTGTGCCAAACATGAGATACAGTCTTTCGTAGATTATTATATTGGGTATCATCAAGTCCTGATGGAAGAAGAGGATGCAGAAAAGATGGCCTTCACCATACCTTGGGGTACTTATTCTTACAGAGTCATGCCGTTCGATTTGAAAAATGCCAGGGCAACTTACATGAGAGCTATGATTGCTATTTTCCATGACATGATGCACCAGGAAATTGAGGTGTATGTGTATAATGTGATCATTAAATCAAGAATGCAAGATGACCATGTGTAGGATCTGAGAAAGTTCTTTGAGCGTCTGTGTATGTATGACTTAAAGTTAAATCCAGCCAAGTGCGCATTTGGAGTACCAAGCGAAAACATTCGAAAAATATTAAAAATCCTGAAATTAGAAAAACCCGAAACCCGGGCCCACATCTCGGAATCTGGTAAAATTTACATTTTCGGAATCCTCATACCCTCACGAGTCCAACCATACCAAAATTATCCAATTCCGATACCATTTGGTCCTTCAAATTATTATTTTATATTTTTTAAAGGTTTTGACAATTTTCTTCTCAAATTCCATCGCAAATCACGAATTAAATGATGAATTCAATGATAGATTCATGTATTCTAGCCAAATTTGAGTTAAAATCACTTACCCCGATGAATTTCTTGAAAAACCCTCAAATAATCGCCAAAATCCGAGCTCTCTAGGTCAAAATATTAAATAAAACCCAAAATCTCGTATTCATAGAGTACCCCTCAGATTTCAGCCACCGCGGGCCGCATCAAATCAACCGCGGTCTGCACAAGCCAGTGCGGTCCGCACAAAAACAACCGCGGCCGCATAGGCCTTCCTCTGCAGTGACAGGCTTTAGTATTTTGGCCATAACTTTTTCTAAAGATGTCCAAATTGTGATATATTTACCTTTTTGAAAATTAGACACAAAGGGATACAACTTTCATTTTTGAATCATCTTGAAATTCCCTGTAGATTAAAAGAGATGAGCTTCCGAAGTAGGACCAGCGAATCATTCCCCACCGCGGCCGCACACCATTTTGTGCGGTCCGCATGAAACCTATCGCTTCCGCACTTCTTTTTGTGCGATCCGCACAGCACATACCGCGGCCGCACTTCTTTTTGTGCAGACCGCGCGGGTGGTTTCCGAGGCCTGAACCCTTCTGGACCTGCTACAGCTATGATTTCGGCCTAAAACATCCCGGAACCTACCGGGACCCCCGAAACTTCAAATTGTACCAACACATCCCATGACATCGTTCAAACTTGTTCAACACTTCAGAATGCTTACAACAACATCAAATCACCAATTTAACATAGGATTCAATCCTAAGAACTCCAAGAACTCTTAAATTATGCTTTCACTCAAAAAGAGTATCAAATCTCGTCCGAATGACCTGAAATTTTGCACACACATCCCAAATGACACAACAAAGCTATTGCAACTCTCGGAATTCTATTCCGACCCTTATATCAAAATCTCACCTATCCACCCGAAATTGCCAAAATATCAATTTCGCCAATTCAAGCCTAAATCTCCTCTACAACTCCAAAACCCATTCCGATCGCGCTCCGAAGTCACAAATCACCTCCCGAAGCTAACCGAACCATCGGAACTCATATCCGAGCCCTCTAACTAATAAGTCAATATCCGGTTGACTTTTCCAACTTAATCCTTCTTAAAAGAGACTAAGTGACTCATTTCTTACCAAAACCACACCAAACACAAACCAATCAACTCGACCACATAAAACACAGATAACGAAGCATAAAGAAGCAGAAATAGGGGAAACGGAGCGGTAACTCATGAGACGACTGAACGGGTCGTCACATTAACTTTATAACCGCTTTTATTTATTTAAAACCCCTTTTTAGGATTTATGAAATTATTTCTTGAACAAGTTACGATTGTCGTACACTTGCCGTTTTGGGACACGCCGCAAACTGTGCTACATGAAATGCATCCGCGATTTGCGATATGTTTTATTTTTATTAACATTCGAATTTGTTATGATCGGGTCACATGAAATGCACACCCAAATTTGGATTAGGTATCACGATCATGCCACGTGAACCGTACCTATAGCGGTGATAATTTATTAATTATCGCGCCTAAAGTAAGCTACGATGTTCATGAATTGTTAACTAAAGCTAATTTGAGATTATTGTAAGGGCATAGATAATGGAATTATTTGTGGAAAAAGGATGGGTTCATTCATTAAAAAATATTTACAACTTGAAAAGGCTCATGCTATTCTGCCTTTTACATAAGTTAGGCCCAACTGGTCATGGATTAACCTTTGCCAAACAACATATCCATAGTCCTACAACTAAGCAAGGAAACGAAAAACTAGCATAACACCGGAATAAATAATGAACATTAGAGGAAACAAAGGAATTCTTTTGTAATTGAAGAAAATATTGAAGAGAATTTTTAGAAGCAAACTACTGTCCCGAATTTAAAATTAATACTTCAACATGCTAATCCAAGATGTCAAATAGGCGATCACAAAGCGAACTGGATTCTAGCTATTACCTATGTGGTTTAATAGAGAAAAAAAACCTTCAAACAGAGCTTTCCATTTAACATGCCAAATCGAGATAGTAGTAATATAAGCACAAAGCTAAAACTCAAAGATTAAACAATATCCATAATGGGCGCAAGATTTATTCAAACTCAAAAAGGATTACAACCAATACTAATTATAAAAAAAAAGTTTAGAGATGGACCTTTATAGTGATGAAAAAATCTAAAAATTTACAGCTCAATCAAGCCAAAAGAGCAACAATCGTCGCACTAAAAGCCGAAGCTATGAACCAGAACCTCGAGATAAAAGCCTCGCCTTATCTTTGACGAAGTATGGTTACTTGACTGGTTTTCACAGGAATAGATGGGTGTTTTACAGTGAAGACAGGGAAAGTTTTAGGTGGTTTTAAAGGTGTCATTTTGCAACAGTTTCGAGGTGAGTTTCGGCTGGTTTACAACTCAGGTTTCATGGAATTTTCAGCTAGTTTCTCACAGATGTTGCTGATGCGTTTTAGCTGGTTTGTGGATGGTTTTCGGGGAGCTTTAGTGGCCAGCTTTCATGGCTATTTTTGTTATGTTTTCAGCTATTTATTGAGGAAAAAAGATATTTTTTTGAGGTGAGGTTTTGGCGCTAGACTATTGCATTTTTATGGAGCTTAAAAGGACAAAAGCTATGGCATCCATGAAAGCATTTTCGTGGAATGTTTGTTAGCTACCTCCATTGGTGAAAGATGTGGGTCTTTATGGAGGACCAAGATGAGTGTACATGGTGAAATATGGCTGTCCTAGGGAGAAAACTGGAGGAGCTGGGGAGAAAACTGGAGGAGCTGCGGTTGTTTTCGGTGAAACTTAAGAAGAAGAAATCAATGGATGTCTCTCTCAAAGTGAAAGAGACGATCGAATTCTTCGGGTGTTTTTTGTGTTAGCTCCTTTCTTCTGAAATGTGTCCAAGAAGAAGATGATATATGAGGGTCTCTTTTGGTCTCCAAAAACAGCTGAAACTTAAGGTAAGGGTGTAGGGTGTATAGGTCTAGCTTTATTTTATAAGGGTAGGAATTAGGTTAGGTCAAATGGGGAATGGGCTCAATGTTTTGGGCTTTAAAGGATTTGGGTCATGAATTTGGGCTAATTAACTTTGGGGTAGGAAGACTAAATCAAAAAAAAAAAATTCATTTTTTTTTGGTTTTAAAATCTAATAAAATCCTAAATTACTCCTAAATCAATCTAATTTGTAAAAATTAAAATTGTTTATCTATTAAAACAAATTAACTAAAAACTAAATAAGAATACTACTTTCTAATGACTAAAAGCTAAATATGTAAAAATGACCATTTTTTTTATTTTTCTTAATAAAATTAATTCATACAAGCAAATTGGACTTAAGATGGTATGAAATTAAAATGTAACATTTTTTTATCATTTTCTATGATTTTAAAAATATTAAAATGCATGAAATGCAACTAAATAAAGAAAAACTTCTAAAATCCCTTAAAATTATTCTTGGTTTATTTTTAGGAGTCATTTTCATGTAAGGCATAAATTACGTGCTCACAACTGCCCCTCTTTGCTCGAGAACATGAAGAGTTTTCAGGCAAAGATAAAGTGAGCAATTTTGCCCGTTTGAAACTCCATTTGGAAGCATTTTGAAAAGGTTTGACCAAACCTTGCTTCGGAGGTTGCCTACATATCCTTGGCTATAAAGAAATCAAGTCGGTGTAGTTCTGGAAGAATGATAGAGTGATGAGTTCGAGAGTCGAGTGAGGTTCCATCGAGGCTCCAGTCCGCGGTCCTGTTATTACATCAAAATTAAAATGAAAAAGACTAACTAAATCTATCAGCTACGAGTTACAAGATTCCTATCTATAAATCTTTTGAAGCTTGATCTTGAGTCTTGGATGGTTCTTACTGTAGACTCCGATTTGAATCTTGATGCTCGTTAGCTGCGAATGATAGTTCATTTTTCTTCAGCTCTTTGGATCAAGGCGGGACATGCAAAGCTTGTGACTTCAATCATATCTTCGGCAGTACGCATCTTTTCTCCGCTTCTGCACTTAGAGTTCAACTTCTTTTCTTGTTATTCCTTTCTTTTATTTGGATTGAGACTTCTTCTTTTGGTCATCTCAAACCTTGTGCCTCATGGTGAAAACCTTTTCAGGCACCAAAGTAAAAAAACAAACGAAATTTTCTGCTCCAGTTTTCACTAGAAACATTTCGGGAGTTATTTGTAACCAAAACTTTATACTACTTCATTATTGAAAGCAATAAAATCATGATTGTGTATCCTTGGGAAAAATAGATTAGGGAGTGGAGCCCTATATCTATAATGAAATCAACTAGGGAATGGAGGCCCTATGTTGGAAAAGCAAACTAGGGAGTGGACACCCTATGTTGGAAAAGCAGACTAGGGAATGGAGACCCTATGTCTAAAATAATTTCAACTAGGGAATGGAGACCCTATGTTGGAAAAGCGACTAGGGGGTGGATACCTTATGTCTAAAATAACTTTAACTAGGGAGTAGAGACCCTACGTTGGAAAAGCAAGTAGGGAGTAGAGACCTTATGTCTAAAATAACTTCAACTAGGGAGTGGAGACCCTATGTTGGAAAAGTGACTAAGGAATGGAGACCCTATGTCTAAAGTAAATTCAACTAGGGAGTGGAGACCCTTTGTTGGAAAAGCGACTAGGGAGTGGATACCCTCTATCTAAAATAACTTCAACTAGGGAGTGGAGACCCTATGTTAGAAAAGCAGACTAAGGAGCAGAGACCCTATGCCTAAAATAACTTCAACTAGGAAGCGGAGACCCTATGTTGGAAAAGTGACTAGGGAGTGGACACCCTATGCCTAAAATAAAATCAACTAGGGAGTGGAGACCCTATGTTAGAAAAGCAGATTAGGGAGTGGAGACCCTATGTCTAAAATAAAATCAACTAGTGAGTGGAGACCATATGTCTAAGATAAAATCAGCTAGGGAGTGAAGACCCTATGTTTGAAAAAACGTAACTAGAGATTGGGGACCCTAGGCTACCATGTTTTTGAATTTTTTATTCTTATATTTTTTCCCTTTTTCTTTATTTTTTTTTCATTTTTCTTCTTTTTTTCTCTTTTTTTATTTTAAAGAATGAGTAAATGCGGGAAAGAATTTTGGAGGGGACTTCCCTTTATGGATTGTTGCTGCAAAGCTGTTTCTAGCCCTTACGCAGTTTCTCTTTGGTTGCACCTGCTCCTTGCAAGGTTGCTTTGGATTGCACATATTTCATATTTTCAAACAAAGAGCAATTGTTACTTTGAAACGGTAGTTGGTTTTGTGGCCTTGATTATTTCAATCACTTGATCTCGGCCCTTTCAACTGCAACCGGTTGCTTCTAGAATACCGACTTACTTTCCCTCTGGTTTTTCCAGACTATGACATGACGGTTGGTCGGTGGAACTCAACCTTTTCGAATATCTTGCCTTCGTAGGCCTTTCACTTTTGACTTGCTGTTTTTCTTTTTCTCTTATTTTTTTTCCTTTTTTTATCTTTTTTGTTTTTAACCATTCGGAGCATTGGAGAAATTTTTGGCTCCTTAAACTGCAACGGCTAATCGCGTGGGACTTAACCTTTTCCAACTTTATTTTGCCTTTATAGGCCTTTATTTTTGGCTTCTTTTTTCTTCCAACATCAATTTCAGAGTATTTGGGGTACATTGGCTTTTCAAACCTTTGCCAAGATGGTTAGCCATGTGGGACTCAAACTTTTTAACTTCATTTGGCCTTTGTGGGCATTTGATTTTGATTTACTTTCTTTTCAGGAGTTTTTCAATTTCAAAACTTCAGCGGCGATAGCCGGTCGAGGTTGACTTGATGCCCCGACGAGGCTGGGTGCCTTTTGCATAATAGCTTATATCAAATGAGAACCCTGTAAGTCAGTCTTACCATCCTTTCTTTGTCTTAGTTTTAGAACAGAGTTAGACCGAAAGGGATTCAAAGAAAACAAACAATGGAATAGTGAATGAGTTTAAAACAAGAATTGTCCCTTTCGGGATAAGGAAAGAAGGACTTATCTGAAGTACATGCGGACTTCAATAAACATGACATGCCTTTTGGACTGGATGCCTGACCCATGTAAACCGTCCGACTCTCAGAAATTCATCACATCTTTTGCCTCAAAATCGAGAAACCTTGCCAGGACTCTGTCGATGCCGATGGCTGTGAGGATCTTCTTTTTGATCAGTGGCGCCCTTTGTTGGTTTTCACTAGCTGACCACTCTCATTTCTCTTCTCACCATCGCCTTATAGTGCTCTTTGCGAGTTTTCACTAACAAGACTCTCTCATTTCTAGTTTTTCTACTTACTGTCGCCTCACGGTGCCCGTATGGGTTTTCACTAGTAAGACTCTCTCATTTTATTTCTCTCATTTGATTGCATCGGATCCCAGTAGCTGTATCCTCCAATTTTGGACATATTTACCGATTGATCAGAAGGACTTGAATAGGATTTGGGGTAAAAAGAGTTTGGACTGAATTACAACTTTGGAACCTTTCATGCGAACCATCGCCGAACCATTATAAAATCTGCCTCAGTTTCACTTTTGGGGAAATTTGGATTTTTATTTTGTGTGACTGAACCCTAGAGAGGTTGCCTACGTATCCTTTCGGAATAAAGTCGAACGTAGTTCAAGGAACTTTGTTTTTTGATTTTCTTTTGTTTTTCTGTTTTGTTTTGTTTTCTCTTTCTTTTCCCTTTCCTTTTTTCTCTCTTTTTTTCGTTTTTTTTTTCATTTTCTTTGTCTTTTCTTCCTTTTTTTGTATCTTTCTTTTTCTTCTCCCTTTTTTCACTTTTGATCTCATTTTTTTGATTTTTTTTCAATAACACTTTCCAGTTCCAAAGAGGGTAATCATAGAAAGGTAACCGGCTCAAAGGGTTTGCAAATGGTTAATAGTGTTTGGGTAGCGCGAATAAAAGCCTTCTTCATCCCAACCGGAGAACACTTACATTATATAGAGGATCCAAAATACTACCTTTTGGATACATTTGCATTGACAGTTATTTCAGGACATTTCCTTCAATGTTTTCCAGGTACAACGCTCTTTTTGGCAGTACGCTTGTTACCATGTATGGATCTTTCCAATATGGAGCTAATTTTCCTCTAGCTATTCCAATTCTTTGTTTTATTTCCTTAAACTTATCTTCATTGCAATCTAATTTTTGATTCATTATTTTACAGTCTGACAACATTTTAGGATCTGGGCATGTAGTCCGCAAGCATGTCATGTTATTGAAATCTGCATTAAAAAGAACTAAAAAGAGAATAAGGAAAATGACAAGATAAAGAAAAGAGACATTCTTGGACAATGAAATATTAATTTCATTTGATTTTTTGATTTTTGATTTTTTCAATTTTTTGAAGTTAGAAGGGTTTACATCGGAAAGTAAGACAATAGAGTAAAACATCCGGATCACACCCTGAGATAATTCGGACACAGAAAGGATAGCAAGACTGGTTACCGAAACTCCCATCTGATGGGGAACTTTCATGCTTGGCGACCATTTTTTGGCTTTTCTTCTGTCTCGGCAATGGCTGCAATGGCCTTCAGTGTCGGATCAAATTCCTCATCTTCACAAATCATTCCGACTATTGGCCCACTGTTGTGTGTAGGCAATAGATTGTTCATCACATCAAGAGCTTCTTCGTCCTAAAAACAATTCTTTCAGCATCAATCAAATCTTCAACTGTCCTTTTGAGGGTCCAACAATCCTCTGTACTGTGTCCCACTGCTCTAGCGTGGTATTCACATCTAGCATCAGCTCGGTGTGAGGGGGACTCGGGGTTCGTCCAGTTCGGGCCACTGGCTGCAATAGATCTAGCCTGATTATCTTTTGGAACAAGCTTGAATACGATTCACCAATAGGGGTGAACTGATTCTTTCTGAAAGGCTCTCTTGAGCGAGGATTGTACTGGGGAACATCTGGTTGGGGATTATATAGAGCTTGGTAAGGATGGGCATTTATGGGAGGTGGAGCTCGATTTTATGGATAATGTTGTGGCCGCGGGTAAGGTTGTGTGTTCATCACCGCATAGGGAGGTGGTGCCATGACATAAGCAGCATTTAGAAGGGGATAATAGTGTTGAGGGACTTCAGGAAGCATATATGATTGGCCGAATGACCTGCGGGCCCCATCAAGCTTGAAGCCATCATGGCTCTCTCTTCGCTTCTATTGTAGTTCATCAAACCCTCCAAACCATTCTGAGTAGCCTGAGATGTGGCCTTAAAGGCAGCATGACTCAATATTCGCCTTGTTTTCAAACCGCTTTCAACCATTTCCCCAATTTTGATAGCCTCAGCGAACGGCTTACCCATGACAGACATCATGTTCTGGAAGTAGTTAGCCTCTTGGGCCTGCAGAAAGACCCTGACCATTTCAATTTCGTCCATTGGTGGCTACCCTGGCAGCTTGCTCACGCCATTTGACGACTTTCGTTCAAATTGGACAAAGAGTTTCTGTCGGGAGCGATGTCCACATTACATTAGAATTGGTGGACTAAATCTCGGGCCATATCGTCCCACACGTGCTAATGGGTAATTTATTGATCCGTATACCACTCAGAAGTGATTCCGGTGAGGCTTTTCCCAAAATATGCCATTAGCAACTCCTCTTTTCCACTAGCACCCCTTAACTGGTTACAGTATCGTTTCAAGTGAGCGAATGGGTCTCCGTGCCCGTCGTACTTTTCAAATTTTTGCATCTTGAAGCCAACTGGTAAGTGGACATGGGGAAACATACATAGGTCAGAGTATGAGACACTCTTTTGGCCACTCAGACCCTACATGTTTTTCAGGCTTTGTTTTAGGCTCTTCATCTTCCGAGCCATTTCCTCTTGTTTAGGATTTTTAACGACCTTTTCTTGCTCCACCGAGAGATCACATTGTGGAGGTTGAGTGAATGAGTATATGGTCACATATGTCACATATGTCTTTGGGGTAAATAAAAAAAAACTTCTAAAATCCCTTAAAAATCATTTTTGGTTTATTTTTAGGAGTCATTTTCATATAGGGCAAAAATTAGCTGCTCACAATGTTCGCAAAGGTTCATGAGTTAAAATTACGCGTTCGCGAGTAGCGTTCCCCGTTCGCGTAGCGTCGGCTATTTGGTCTTCGTGTTCGCGGGTGGTCCCTCACATTCGTGAAGATGGGAATATTGGTCTGAGGTAGCTTGTGTGTCGCGAATGCGAGGGAGATACCGCGTTCGCAAAGAAGAAAACAAATACCTGGGCAGAATGTATAAAAACCCATCTTCGCGATATTTAGCCCATTTCTCAGCATTTTTGAACGGTTTTGAAGCTTTTTGAGAGGGATTGATGAGGGATTCGAAGGGAAACATTTGGAGTTAAGGTTTTTGAACTCAATACTCGATTCTATGGTGATTTCCAACTAATTAGACATGAAATTAGTGGGATTTAAAGCCTAAAATTGGAGAATTGGGGCTTGTAATTGGAGAGTGTAAATTGGGAATTTGAGGGACCATTTGAGGTCCGATTTTGATGTTCTTAGTATGTATAGACTCATGGGAGGATAAGGATTCTATTGATGTAATCTTTATCAGATTCCGAGACGCGGGACCGAGGGTCGGGTTTGACCAATTTCGGGATTTTTGATGTAATATGATTATTTTCGCATGGGTTTTGTTTCCTTAGCGTATATTAATGTTATGATTCTGATTTTGGATAGATTCAAGGTGAGTTGAGGCTGAGTCGAGAGTCAAGGGAGCCTGGGAGTAGGATTTCATCTGGTTTAAGGTAAGTAACGATTAAAAATCTAGACCTATGGGTATGAAACCCCGAAATTTCGTACTGTTTTAATAAATGAGGTGACGCACATGCTAGGTGACGGGCGTGTGGGCATGCACCCATAGGGATTGTGACTTGGTCCGTCCCGTGGTGGTTGTAGAGTGCATATTTTGATAAACATTATATGATATCCATGTATTTTAGAGATAAATCTATTAATTTGGGCTGAATGCCATGTTTGGGGCCTTGTGCCGAACTGTTTGGACCTTTAGGGGTATTTTACTACTTTCCTCACACTGTTTTGATTTGAAAGCATATCCTCAATTATGATATTACCTGGTTATTGTTGATTCAATTTCATTACTCTACTTTCAAATATATGAAAACTGTTTGGGCTGAGTTCCGTGATTTTCACTGAATTGCTAGAGTGGTTGTGAGGATAATGACTGAGAGAGAGGCCGAGGACCTGATGGTTAGAATATATATGGATCGGGCTATACGCTATAGTGTTATTTATATATATATATATATATATATCGGGATGTGCGCCACAGGGATATATTGGATCGGGCTGCGCGCCGCAGCAATATAGCGCTTGGGTTGTAGAATCCCCTTCGGAGTCGGTACACCCCTAGTGAGCATAGTTGACTATATATATTACGGATTGGGCTGCACGCCGCAACGGTATTTATTATGATATATCTATTGAGCAGGAGTGCTGAGTTTGAGTACTGATTGACGAGTGACTAAGAGGCTTGCCCGAAGGCTATACTTATGAGTGATACTTTGCCCGAGGAACTTGTTTATGAGATTTTCTATTTTCACTCGTCTTTTATACTGAGCCTATACTTAAAAAGGTGAATAAATGTTTTAAAGGATTTTCATTGAGACTGGCATTTTTACGAGATAATTAGTTATTGAACTGCAGCTTTTGACTTTGATATTTTTGTTGAGATTCTTGATAATGTATGCATATGATTTTTAAATGCTCGTCACTGCACTCAGACTTTATTTACTTTAGTTACTTACTGATTTGGCATACTCACGTTACTCCCTGCACCTTATGTGCAAATCCAGGTGCCCGAGCATTAGAGTGAGAGCGTTAAGCAGCTTCTATGTATTTTCGGAGTTAGCAAGGTAGCTGCACGGCGTTCGCAGCCCTGCCTTTCTCCTTTCTATCCTAGTACTTTATATTTCAAACTTATTTTGTATTAAGCAAACAGTGTTGAGTTGTACTTAGTGGCTCATGACTAGTGACACCAAATTCATGATGTGTTAATGTATTTACGTACTTGTTTTCGCGTATGTCTTTTGATATTTTAAAAATGAAAAATTTGAGACTTAGAGCCCATTTGGATTGGCTTGTTTTAAGTTCTTTTAAGCCAAAATAGCTTTTAAGTCATTTTTTAGTGTTTGGATAAAGTAAAAAGGTGCTTTTAAGCACCTATTTTTAAGTTAAAATGACAAAAACAAGCCAAAATCGAAAAGTTAAAATTCCTAACTTATGGCTTAAAAGCTATTTTGACTTAAAAGTCACTTAAAACAAGACCATCCAAACGAGCTCTTAATCTGTTTAGAAAAATGAATTTTTACAAAAAGATCTTCATATTATTCGTGTTGTTTTGGCCGGCCTAGTACTGTGATAGACGCCATCACGACCGAGGTGTTTGGGGTCGTCACAGTGGAGATACTTTACATTTCAATACAACCACTCCCATCACGTGGAGATACTTTACATTTCAAAGCAACTTCTCCCATCAAGCGGAGATACATTCTATATTAGAAGTCAATTACTCTCATCACGCGGAGATACTCCCGACATGAGGATACTTAATGCTCCAACATCCGCAGAACGATACACAGCCTGGCTAACAATCGAGTTAGATTCAAGTATCTCGTCATCCCAATCCCAAGTAACGGCTAGCCGGCAACCAGGCATCATCATTCTTGCATCATTTACCTCACATATTAACATATTTTACATTGTAACCTATGGGTATGTGTGTATTTTATTTTTGCAGGAAAAACAGCGCAGCGTGGAACTCCTTCTAAGCAGCAAACTAAGCTATAACGCTATGAAGGACAACAAACTCATAAGTGGTCCAAGGATCCGAGCTCAAACTCAAATACAATAAGTGGAACTCTAATTCTTCAAATCTTTCAAATCAAGCCGCAATTCAGAGCTATCATTGGTACCAAATCTTCTGTCTCGCAATATCGTCATAATAAAATACTGGGGCACTTCCTGCGAGCATCGCCTCCCCCAAATCATTACTCCATAACTATATGAGGCACGATCCTTTTTAAGCCCGAGGTATGAATTAAAAGCCATAATTCGGCCCCAACTCACCAAATATTCCTCCCGGAATCTTCCTTAACTCCTAATCCTACAACTCGTAATCTTCCTTAAACCCATATGCTATTTCTGCAAAATATGCCTGAGGTCGGGACAAAATTGTCCTTGGTTCGATTTATTTCCCCGAAAACTCTTTCATCGTCTTGGTCAAAGAGGGGAAGCTGTTGACGGCCAATGTTGACTCTCTCTTTAAAATTTAATTAATTTATACTTAATGATTTGCAATAAAGAAGTATTTTTTAATCAATAATATCTATTTCTCATAAAATTAGTATTAATAGTGTTGAAATTAATGATTTAGTATTGTGTAATTACAAATATATCATACTTACTATTTTAAGGATTACTAAAATAATAATTATATGAATTACATAGGCTTTAAAATTAATTTAATGAATTATTCCTTAATTTCTAGTTAATTTGATTAATATGTTAATAATTTAAAATTAGTGTCACAATTTAGAAGACAAAGTATTTTTGCAAATAATTAGTTATAATAATTAGTAGTGTATTTGATAATTCTAATTTTACTAAATTTTATTGAAAATAATTAAGTTTATTTAATATTTCAAAAGGGTTAAAAACTAAAAGGCCGCCATTGCAATCTCCTAATTAAACATAAAATGGCTACTAGTTAAATTATTATAGCCTAGATACCAAGCCTAATTCGGTCTTGACCTAGTCCAAACACCCCATCTATTTCCAAGTTGGCGATCCCCGTCACCCTCTCTTAGCCAATCAAATCGTGCCACATCACCCGTCTCTAATACACACAGAAGAAACACACCTCATCTTGACCGTTGATCCAAATGATCAATGGTCTATGATTAAACTAGATTGCCCCCTTTATTTTAATATCCAACAGTGATTTATCTCTGCTGTTGGATTAAAAGAAATCCAATGGTCATCCTTTTTTTCCTAATAATCATTTTTATCTCTGAAATATCGGAGCCATTGATCACAAAGATACAATGGCTCCCCTTCACCCACCCACTTTAAACATATCAAATGCCTAAACCCTACTCATTTCCTCCCAATATTGGCCGTCCCTCTTTCCCTAAACTCTCTCCTCTCTCTCATCCCTCTTAAGCCCATCAATCCCAAATCCTTGCTCAAATTTGTGCAAGGTCAAAAAATTAAAGCCTCAAACCCTCAATCTATCCCTATACTCGTGAATCCTAATGCTATTTTCCTCTTTCATCACTAGATTTGAAATCCCCAGTTCCGAAACCCTAAGATAAAAACGTTATTGATCTGATTCTTCCTCGTTCTTTCAAATCAAACATACAGGGCCACTCATCTTGTCCCTGGGCTGTGAAGTCTGTTGTTTTCTTTCTATTTCACTGATGAATTACAAAATCCCCAAATATGAAGTCATAGACCAAATTGTGAAACTAGAACTCCTCTGATTTTCTCTTATGACCTTTTAAATCAGTTCATGCATGGAGCTTTGCAGAAGTTTCAACATTATAATTCATTACCCAGAGGTCAAACGCAGTGACCTGTGGGTTATAGAGTTTTTCCTATGGGTCTTCATCTTCATCAGTCGACCTCTCTCCACTCAGGTAAAATCTATCACTATTTTTCACCTGTGTTTCTTTGATTTTCACTTGATTTGCTCGCATCATCAACCTATCGTCATCTTTCACTATCCCATTTTTAACCCGTCGAAACCCTAGACCTTGAGACACTATAAATATGAGACTTAATAGCTCTCACCTAACAATACCTAACCATCTTAAGAAAATCAATACAAAATATAATATTGTGCGCGGTGAAATCTGGGAGGCCAATTTCTCCTGGACAAAATACTTCGAAGGGTGATCCCGAAAGCCCGGGATCTCGAGCCAGTCACTTCCCTCAATATCGGTCGGTGCTCTGCCAAGGATAATGTCGACCGAAGTCCCGACGAATGCAGGAATCTCCCGAGGAATGTACCCGGGGTCGACCAGGTCTATTCAAAATGGCTCGACATCAGCCCACGCGTACGTCATAAAGCTAGCCAGTTGTCCCATCCCATTTCTTTTATCACGCAACATATCTTGTATTAAGTTTGGGCTCCCCTTTCTATAAAAGGGGAGTCGCTAACACCCTGTAAAGGGAGAGCTCCAACTATTCTCTCCAAGTGCAATAATATACTCTCTCTCTCTCTCTCTCTTTCTTCTCTCTAACTCACTCGTTCTTACTGGCCCGAGGCCACTTTAATATTCATCATTTTCTTACTTGTTCTTTATTTATCAATTGGTATTGGCCATAAAGAGCTTTATTTAATCATACTTAAATGTTATCCCGTTCCCGATTGCCCCTGATAGCTCGAGCTCGACCAGAACATCGACCCCGAGGTCCCCCATCAACTAGTCCTGCCCCGGGGCAACAAGCCCCTCGGTTTGATTACTTCCTCGTTTTAGCTTGCATTTCATCATTAAACTCCACATTCTTAGCATCATCTGCTCTAACAACTAGCTCGAGAATATATCATGTATTTTTAGAATCCCATTTACAAATTTAATTGTTGTTACCATTTTCACGGTAAACAGTTTAGCGCCCACCGTGGGGCTAAAAATAATAGTGATTATTTTCTTGCTAGTTTCATTGCACAAATGCACATTATCTTTCACACTTATTCTTGTCCAAGATCCTTTGATTTCAGGTTAAAATGTCTGGCTTGGTAAGCAGAGTCGAGAACAATAACCTCGAAAACCACGGAAAAAATGGCGTGGTTGTCCCGGCCGCTGGAGCACCACCAAAGAATCCCGATAACGCACCTAGATCGTTTGTAGCGGACACGGACAAATACTAGGAGTACAAGCTAAGATGAGAACATTTAGCAAGAAGAACTCTTCAACACTTGAATTGGTCAAGTGACCTCCCATTTTCTTTTTTAATTTCTTTTGGATTAGAAAATGGTTAAATGAATAAGTTCGGGTGGATGAGGCCTTTTTAATATTTTAAAAAATTGTAAGTCACCTATAAGTTTTGAAAAACATTACCTCTCTCTCCATTTTCCTCCCAATTTCTCTCTCATCTCTCTGAACAAGTCGACGAAACTTCTCACGCCGATAGGAGCATAAGACACATCGACCGACAGGAAGCTCGAAAAACCCTGGCCTGGGAAGAATAGGAAGTTAGTCTTCATGTTATTTTTGAAATGTTGCAGGCACAACAACTGGCCATTGCCCAGTTGCAAGGCCATCCGAAGACTCCCAACATAGCAGCACCATAGACAACTCCCCCCGCAGAGCAAGTACCCGAAAGGTCAAGCAATAACAGGTCAGTGGTCGACCCTGACATAGTGAAGATGCTTGAGGACCTCACCAAAAAAATTGAATCGGGTGAGAAAATGATTGAAGCCAACAATAAAAAGGTCGAGACCTACAACTCTAGGGTGGATCAGATCCCAGGAGCACCCCTGATCCTAAAAGGTTTGGATTCGAAGAAGTTTATACAGAGGTTGTTCCCCGAGGAAGCGGCCCCGAAGACCATTCCTAAAAAGTTCAAAATGCCGGAACTCCCTAAGTACAACGGTACCACCGACCCCAATGAACACGTTACTACCTATACCTACGCAGTAAAATGCAATGATATAAAGAATGATGAGATCGAGTACGTATTGCTGAAAATATTCGGAGAAACTCTTTCGAAGGGGGCCATGATGTGGTATCACAACTTGGCTCCCAACTCCATAGATTCATTCACCATGCTAGCAGACTCCTTCGTAAAGGCACATGCTAGAGCCATCAAGGTAGCAACGAGAAAGTCTGACGTTTTCAAAATCAAGCAAAGAGAGAACAAGATGTTGCGGGAATTACCAAATAGAGCTGAGGATTACCAGTTGGGAGCCCCTTTGGACTCAATGTACCCAAACAGACTCTTGGAAAAAGAATCGAAACGAAACAAAGAAAGGTACCGGCCGTACCTCAAAGATAGGAGGAACGCCCCAAGGCACAACCTACCTTGCAATGATCAGAGGATAGATCGAGGACAGGACCCTCGAGGGCTTATCAACAGAACACGAAACATAGTGCCAACAAATGCGCCCCACCTATCGGAATACGACTTCAGCATCGATGTGTCAGACATCGTGTTCGCTATCAGCAAGATCAGAGATGCCAAGTGGCCCAAACCGATATAGTCGGACCCTTCACAGAGAAATTACAACTTAGTATGCGAGTTCCATAACACGCACGGTTAGAGGACCAAGGATTGCCATCAACTGCGAGAGGAGGTGGCTCGGCTTCTCAACAAAGGACACCTTCGAGAATTCCTTAGCGATGGGGCCAAAAATCAGTTCCGAGAAAGTGAGGCAACCAAGAAAAATGAGGCAAATAAGCTGCAACACGTTATCCACATGATCATGGGGGGCGCTGATGCCCCGCAAGAGCCCGTGATGAGAAGAACAAAAATATCCATCACCATAGAAAAACGGACTCGGGGATATATCCTCGAGATGCCCTCACATTCAGCAAAGAGGACACCGAGGCCCTGTCTCAACCCCACAACGATGCCCTAGTAATCTCCTTTCTTGTAAATTCTTTTCAGATAAAATGTGTACTCATGGATCCAGGTATCTCAGACAATATTATCAGGTCAAGGTTGATAGAACAACTTGGAGTGCTCGAACAAATCATGCCCGCCACTGGGGTCCTCAATGGATTCAACATGGTGAGTGAAACGACAAAAGGAGAAATCGTCCTTCCGGTTACCGTGGCCGGCACAACCCAAGACACCAAATTCCATGTCATCAAGGAAGATATGAGGTATAACACCTTATTTGGGCGGCCATGGATACACTGCATGAGAGCAGTGCCATCCACGCTCCACCAGGTGATAAAATTCCCGACAAAAGATAGGATCAAAACCATCTACGGGGAACAACACGCGGCAAAGGAGATGTTCTCAATACACGATGTGGTACCAATGCTCATGCCTCCGCCCCCGAATAAACCAATGGGCAAATCGGGTCTGGTCCCAGGTCGAGCTTAACAAAACAAAGTAGAGATCTACGCCGCGTCTCCGCCCCCGGGCAGTTATAATGGACCAATCCCAAGGCATCGCCAGCATATCTCGCTTCAAGGTACAACCATCCTTCTTTTTTTTATTATTTCAAATTTGGAATTAACCTTCGCGCAAGCACCCAATCGGAGCTGCCAGAACGCTAGTGCTATCGCAAGACCTCAAGGCTCACAAAGCGCACCCGTTGCACTCTTTTACTTCGACCGAGTTTTTATCCCAGAAGAAGGTTTTTTACCGACAAGGTTTTTAACGAGGCAACGTCTGCGAGCTGCCTAAGGAGGAACTCTACAAAAACATTCAAGACATTCCCTTCGGCTGACTTTTGAATAAGCGAGGGGCATTCCCCTGGAAAGGTGCCCGCTCATAGGAGTTTTGGAAATGCCAAATAAGGTTTCCTATAGGAAATAATGTATCGGACCAAATGGTCGATATAGTCAGGCCCCATCGGAAAAAGCATGTACTATTGTATCAAGCAATCAAAAAATACCTTTTTGTCAAAAAAAGGGGGAGGGAACTCCTTCTCAGAGTAGGGTAACAAATTCTTTCACCAGAAACATCCCAAAAACTCGTGAACGGACGCCAACAGTTCAAATGCTTAGACGACCTCCGGATCGATGCTCTGAAATCACAAAAAACTTCAGGCAAGGCAAATCTCTAAGCGATTGACTTCGACCGGATATAGGTCGACTCAACACAACAATATATATTACGATAATGGATCGAAGAATATCTTTGAATATCTCATTCTCCAAACAAGGAAATCGCAGTTTATTCCCGGTAGGAACCCCTTCACCGAATGCATCCCGGAATGCTTGGGGACTTAACGTCAAAAATTTGGCACCCACACGACCCCAGGGTTGGAACTCCGGGCTCATGAAGCCCCATCAAGGTAACTCCGAGCTCACAAATAATGGCCTTCGATCCCAAGAAAATTCAATAACTCGGAGACTGTCTCCAATAGCCATACACTGGAAAACCCTGAGCGGGCAGACTCAGTGTAACCAGATCTGTTCTACAAAGCAACACAAACTGTCAGACCTTAATAGGCATGACAAACTGTAAGACCTCAATAGGGATGACAAACTATAAGACCTCAACAATCATGAAACTCAAAATCCAGAAGTTTAGGCTATACATCGCATTTATAAGAGTCACGAAAGGGCATACCCTCGGTGTAGACGCCTAAACTATTACTCGGGATCAAAAATGGCTTTGGCCAAACACATATGACTATGGTAAAAAATGGCTGATATATCCAAACTAACGCAACTCGGGGACGCCCGACTATCGCTAAACAAAAATTGCAGGCCACTACTTTATTTGTACTTCGGAAAGAACCGGTAAAAACAGGCTTCCCTCAACAGGAAAAAATGAGCTTCGACCATGTCAGCTCTAAGTCACAAGGCTTCGACCTACTCAACCTATAAGCTATGAACCTTACGAGGTGCTCAAACATCGCCGATAACGACTTGAAATCGAGGTTCTTCCAAAACCAACGACGGGTCAGGCAAAATTATTGCGAAAGACCTTAACGAGCGGAAAACAAAGCCTACAAAAATCCCATAGGCAAAATAGCGTAAGAGCCATTGTCGCCAGCCAAACGAGCCTCTGGTCCGCACACTAAAAGGTCTCTACGACCAAACAGCATAGGAGCCATTGTCGCTAGCTTGAAAATTGACAACTTGAGTATTAAAATAAGCTCAAATCGTAACCGATTCGGAGACCGGATCCAGAATAGTTAACTATGCAAGCCTCCGGGCCACATATTAAAAGGTCTCTATGACCAAAATAGCATAAGAGGAGAAAATTGAAAGTACTTAAGGGTCAATTAAAGCTCGAGTCGCAACTTGACTTGGAGACTGGACCCAAAATAGTTAAACTGTAATATGCCTAAGGGCACGACATAAATGCCATTGTCGCTAGCTGAGTGCTCCTTCGGGCCATGCGCTTGTAAGGTCACTTCGACCCGAAGCACAAAAGGCCATCGTCATCTGCCCATGCAGGCAGGAAAGAACTTGAGGGTTAATTAAAGCTCGAATCGCAATGCGACTCGGAGAATGGACCCAAAATAGTTGAAACAGCAAAATGCCCAAGGGCAAGAAATGAGAATAATGACCATCCGCCCACACGAGCACAAAAGATCAAAGGGAAGGCAAGCTCGAGTCAAGTCCTGACTCAGAGACTGAGCCTAAATAGCTGGGCAAAGCACAGAGGCCCCAATGCCTGCTTACATCGAGGATCGCACTTAAGGGCCTCCGGGCCTAACTGATATGTTCTGGACCTACGAGTATCCGCCAAACTCGAAAACTAGCCTGCCTAGTCAAAAGCAATACGGGAAGAGATATAAAGGAGGTAAAGCTTAAAGATTTCTCTCATTTTATATATGCGCGAAAGGTGCACTCTCCATCTAAAAGCATGCTCTACAAACATCAAATACAAAGTGGCAAAATCTACGCTCTACCCTAAAAGGTTACGGCCTACCAGCCCCTAGCCTCGCTCTCCGTGGCATCGGCAATAAGCAACCGAGCATCACACTCGACCACCTTCGCTCAAGCAAATCCTTCTAGAAGGACGGAACCCCTAGCATGGGTCTGTTCAAGCGCCTGTCCCTAGATCTATGATGAATGTATCCCTCGTTCCTCTTCTCACGATCGAAGTCCCGCTCCAACTCAGATCGGACATCAGTGACGTCCTTTGAATAGGTTGCCACTCCTTCATCATCCTCGGTTCGACTTAGTACTATACCAGTCCGGGCACCATTTATTCTCAATCCGGACTTTTGAGGAATCAAGTTATAGCTTCACAATCATGTCCACTCAGATCGAAGCTCGAGCCTGCACTTGATACTTCAGGCATTCTTGGCTCGATCGGCTCCGCCCCTAAGGTACTCCTAAGCGTTCACCTTTTTTTTGCAGATAAAAAATAAGCAAAGTCTAAACTCAATAGCTGAAAAGGCGAAACTCTTACCACAAGAAGGCTCTTGCCTCATCAAAAGGCTTCTGTAATGCGAGCTCCGATATGTCCTGAACCGCCAGTACACCGACTCGACCCCTCCTTCCCCTTGCCACGAAGCCTAAGTGGCCTACACTCATCCAGGCCCCCCCCCCCCCAAGTATAGCCCCTTGACAGAGCAGCTCAAAGCCTGGGTCTGTCAGAGTCTTACAGAGGGGAAAACCTAATAAGAAAGGGAAGATCCGTGATACGGAGGAATCAAGCTGAAACTCACCACGAAGTGAAGCCGGTAAACCTACTTGACGGTCAAGCACACTCCTGGTGTCCCAAACCTTGTTGGCTCGAAAGAACCGCTGCTCCAGAACCAAGGACTCCAGGAATGTCAGGCTCGAATAATTCACTCTCCTCAAAAGCACGGGCCCGTATTGCACCGATAAAAGCTCCTTCATGATTATGAAGCGCACATCTCATTTATCGCCATGCCCAGTCTTTGTCGTTCCTAAAATAAATAGCCGCTAAGGGTATGACAGACTGACACCATAAAATCAGCAAACCCCGAGGAACCCCGGGAAGCAAAAGCAACCTCACGTTACATGTGACAAGGGCGGGAACAATTCAACGCCAACCAAAGGCACCAACCATCGGCACTGCCTCCAATTTAGAGGTAATGCTCAACCCTAAAGACCTCCGTCATACCAAGACAGTGCTCCAGCAGGCCAACAATGCCTTCACCAACACAAGATTGGTATACAGCTTCAATAGGCCTCCGCCAAAGAAGGCTAGTTTACGAAGAAATGGGCGTCTCTAACAAACACCCGTGCGAAAAAGGCTCCGGGTAATGACCAAGGTGGCCCGAAGCACGGCCAGGCCTCCATTCAGAGATCGACTCCAGGAAGTCACAGACGTCTCGGGACCGCGAGTCCTCAGGCAAGTTTCTTCTCAAAGGCTATTATGAGGCCCAAAGATATTATCCACGCTTTCACGCAGAGAAAGGGTCCCGACGGCCTGAGGTTATTGGCCTAATTCGGGTTCAATTTGAGAAGTCACGAAAGACCCCACGTGAAGCCATTTTATCAACCAAAGGCTGGGAAGAATACTCACACCCAAGGTCAGTATCGCAGGCGATAAAACAAGATCATGCTTTCGAAGCTGCCAAAAATATAAAGAGATACAACAAGTGTCACAGGAAGGAATCAAGAAAATATCTTTGTAATTATACAAGTGTTCGCTTACAACGACCCTCAGAGGATCCTTACATATGGTTACAAAAGCCCACAGGGGATCCTTATGTAAAGATAAAGACGTACAAATGGTATGCATACAACAAGAGCCTAAGGACCTAGCCTATTCCTTAAAATGATGCGTCTCCGTCATCATCCTCTCGGGCGTATGACCTCAAAAATAACATCTTCCAAGTCCAATACCCTCGGGGACTGCATACAAATCCTCCCGGAATGACATCTTCAAAAAGGGGGGGAGATATAAAAAAGGAAGACGAGGGAGAAGAGCAAAATGACGAAGGAGAACCCGGAAGAACACAAGAAGTGGCTAGGTGAAAATTTTGTCTAGTACGAACTCCGCCAGTATTGCCATTTTGAAGCCAATTCTTAAGGCGTTGCCTCGGACCGAAAGGCAACAGCCAGCAGAGACTACCGCCACACCACCTAGTAATCCAAAAGGGGTGTAACACACCAAGCCGAGGGAGAAAAGTGAGCAGCGGTGTATAATCCGAGCCCCCTCTTGAGTTGCGGTGTATAATCCAAAGTATCCCCCGGGGTCGGAGGAAATCGTCCCTCTGCCTCATCACCCCAGGCCAACGACGACTGCAACAACAACAACAACAATAACAAAAACAACAACAACATCACAGCGGCACCCTCAGTTTGATTACTGCCTCTTTTTAGCTTGTATTTCATCATTAAACTCCACATTCTTAGCATCATATATTCTAACAACTAGCTCGAGAATAGATTACGTATATTTAGAATTCTATTTACAAATTTAATTGTTGTTAACCTTTTCACGGTAAACAAATATCATTTAGAATTTAAAATTTTTTCAATTAAGGCTAAGCTCTTACTCAATTTTTGATTTCTCTCTCTTTTCTAGTTCTGAGTTACTCACTGGTTGAAGTCTGAGTCTATGGCTCCTAAACGACTAAACGAAGCCTTTGTTTGGTTTACTACTCGAAGAAAGGTCAGTGCATATTGACCTTTTCTCTCTTTAACTGTTTCAAGATTAAAGTCCTATTCTTCTTGTTGATTATTCTATTTGTATTGTATTAAGTTTGATCATTATGCTTTAACATTATGTATGTGAATTCACTAACCTCTAAAGAATCTAAAATCAATTCAACTTATCATAATTGTAAACTTAATGAATACTTTTCTAAGTTAAGCAAATCTATGTGTTGTTGGACTTTTGTAGTTGACTAAGAACTTCACATGATCTTCTGCACTTATCTGAGCTTTAGATTTAAAGATTCTTTTGCTAAAGCCATGTCTGCTCTACTACTCTTGCCTTGATTCTCCCTATTGATCTATATCATGTAGTTGAACCACTTGTTTTCATAAAACTAAGATTATGGTAATTATAGATACTTAAGGACGATTACAAGGTAGTCATTGTGATTAGAGTGTATTAGTTCAGTTGCCTTCTTTCTTCATTTTTATGATCTTGAGACTTCCTGAAATACCATTGAGAAGGTCTCATGTTGACCTCCATGACTATGTGATCATTTGTAAGTTTCACTATATGAAAGTGCTTTTAAAAATGATTGAACTAAGTGCTAATGATTTTCTATAGTTGGTTTTATATGTTCTGTCAGCCCAGCTTAAGTCGTGCCCTTAATTGTTCTAAGAGCTTAGTATCTACTGATTTGTGCATTATCTTTTGTTATGCCATGTTGTTAAAGTAGAACTTCACTATCTTTGGACTAATATACTTAATCTATTTAACTGAATTAGTTGTCTTGTTATTACAACCATGCCAACTTAACATGAATATTCATTGCTTTGAGCTCTAGCACATTACCTGTTGAGTTGATCCCATATTACTTGAAACTTTGCCATGTCTTGTAGTCTTGTAATCTTGTAGGAACACCTCCTGTAATGTGTTTTGATGCCTTTTCTTAGAGATTCTGCACTCGTTCTTGCTCAAACAGATCTCCTGCTTGCTTGTGCTCTCAAATCTGTTAGAACTGTGTCACTTCATAAAGAAGAAAGCTAAATCTGTTATTCAAAAGGGATTAACCACATAGCAATAGGGATATAAGTCAACTGTGATGCTAAAAAGTTTAAGGAAAACTTTAATGTTTATATGCCTTGTTTGAATGCTACAATGTGTCTTTGTAAGTATCTTAGTTTCCAATAAGCCTAGCATAAACTTTCATTGTCCAAAATCAATTATGATAGTCCTGTTACTCTAATTCCATGCTTAGTACTTAGTCTTGTTGTAATGTGGTAGTATTAGTTAAAATATAACGTGTATATGTGTGAATGTCACCTATTAGGATTTTTGTATTCATCCCTACCTTAAGGGAAATATTGTTTGGTATATCATGTTTATGATTGTGTTTCTAAGTCATTGAAATCCACTAAGTTCACTGAAGTTTATCTTTAGACTTAGCAAAAACCCTTTAAGTGCTCATCTATCTTGTTTGATGAGGAACCATATGTTTAACTCTTAACCAACCAGGATAGGATGAAGATCACTTTAGATATCACTTGCCTATGTATATGTATCTCTCTATTTTCTTAAAAACTTTGAAATGAACTGTTAACTCTCCTACTTTGTAAGAAGTAGAGAATCAATTTGTATGTAGACTTCTATTAAGTATACATGACTAAGTATCTGATTATAGATAATGATATTTCATAAGCATGATCCTTCTAATTAGATCATCAAGAGAGCAATATACCTTATGCCTCCTACACTCCTTTGAACAACTTGACTCACCAATTCTGAGTACTTATATTCATGTGTTGTTGTTCTCTTATTGTTTATTGGCACTTATAAGTACTCTTGTTTGAGTTCTCTTACGCTTGGTAAGAGTGTGACGACCCAAAGGGTCATCATCATAATTCTTCCTTCTTCCGTACTTCCGAGACCTTGAAAACCTTGCTGTTAGTTGTCTCGATTTACGTGCGCAGTTCGAGCACGTAGCCGGAAAGCTTTTATGTTGAAATATGCTAATTATGTGAAAAATTTAATGAATTTTGATATTAATATGCATAATATTGACTTCGGTCAATATTTTGGGTAAACGGACCCGGACCTGTGATTCGACGGTCTCGGAGGGTCCGTAGAAAAATATGGGACTTGGGAGTGTGCCCGGAATCAAATTCCGAGGTCCCAAGCCCGAGAAATGAATTTTTGTGTGAAATTATTTTCTGAAATTAATTAAGGAAAAGGAAGAAGAAAATTTATCAGAAAACTGTGGTATCGGGCTCATATTTGGTTCCGACGCCTGGTACGAGTCTTAAATATGTTTTAAGCACTATCTGTAAAGTTTGGGTAAAAACGGACGTCATATGACATGTTTCAGACTTAAAATGGGGAATTTGAGTTTTATGAAAGTTGAAAGAAAATCATGTGTTTCGAGGCTTGATCTTATGTATATGATGTCGTTTTGGCGATTTAATCGCACGAGTAAGTCCGTAAGGTATTTTCGAGATCATATGAATGTTTGGTTTGGAGCCCGGAGGGCTCGGGTGAGTTTTGAGTGGGGCCCGGGAGGTCTTAGACATTAAAAATTCAGGTTCAGATATTGCAGGCCCCAGTGCGGCCGCGGCCACTTCCGCACGGTCCTCGCTGGCAGCCACGCGGCCGCGGTGCTTTTTTGTGCGGTCCGCGTGGTGCGGTTCAGAGGGTCGGTAGCCAGGTCGACCAGCGCGACCGCGCACCAAATCAGTGCGGTCCACGCTGGGTGGGTTCAGAGAAAGCCCACTTCTTCCCTCCCTCGGCGCGACCGCGGTACATTTCTGCGCGGTCCGCGCCAGCCCCCAACAAAAGTATATATATTCGGGACTTTCAGTCATTTTTCCACTTCTCAAAAACCCAAAACCTAAGAGGCGATTTTTCAAACAACTTTTCTTCTCCAAAACCATTGGTAAGTGATTTCTAACTTAATTTCTTCACTTCTTAACATCTTTTAACATGATTTCAACTTCAAATCAAAAGATTTTCATGGGAAAATTGGGTGTTTTGAGTAGAACCTAGGTTTTCTACAAATTTAGAAGTTGGACCTCAATTTGGGGTCCGATTTCAAAACAAAACATATATATGGATTCGTGGGAGAATTGGTAACCGGGTTTTGGTCCGAACCTCTAGTTTCGACCACGTGGGTCCGGGGGTATTTTTGACATTTTTGGGAAAAACCTTGTAAAAACTATTTTTTTTATGCATTGGGGTTAGTTCCAATAGTAATTATTAATGCATTCAAGTAATTTGTGACTAGATTCGAGCGGTT
Source organism: Nicotiana sylvestris (assembly GCF_000393655.2). Taxonomy (NCBI): domain Eukaryota; kingdom Viridiplantae; phylum Streptophyta; class Magnoliopsida; order Solanales; family Solanaceae; genus Nicotiana; species Nicotiana sylvestris. The sequence goes on along the minus strand of NC_091062.1, from coordinate 104,187,933 downwards.
GGGTGGTGAATTCGAGGGGTAAAGCTATTCAAGAAGCGTGAGTTGAGTTTGGAGCATTCGAGATAAGTGGCTTGTCTAACCTTGTGTGGGGGACCTTTCCCCTTAGGATGTGCTATATTTGGTAATTGAAATGCCCTGTACGTGAGGTGACGAGTGCGTACTTGAGCTAATTGTTGAAAATTCGGTTTCTCCTTAAGTATTTCAATTGAGTTCTTTTCTTGTTTTAATCTACATGTGAATTTAGCATGTTGCTAGTCTAGAAAGGCATGTTTAGTTGACTTAATTGCCTATTTGCTTAAATTGCCTGAATTGCATTACTTGAAGCATGTTAGGCTAGAAGTAAATGTTTACTTGGTACGAAATTAGAGTTTAATTTAATATTCTTGTGTTGTTGCTTTGTGTTTTAAATTGGGACTACGAGTTAGATTCCCGGGAGATTCCCCCTGCACATTTATTTTGGGACTACGGGTTAGATTCCCTGGAGATTCCCCCTGCACATTTACTTTGGGACTACGGGTTAGATTCCCGGGAGATTCCCCCTGCACATTTACTTTGGGACTATGGGTTAGATTCCCGGGAGATCCCCCGCACATATATTGAGGATACCAAGAGATCCTCGGGATACCAAGAGATCTCTGGCTTATATTGAAGATACCGAGAGATCCTCGGGATACCAACAGATCCCTAGTACATGTCGAGGATACTAAGAGATCCTCGGGATACTTAGAGATCCCCGGTTACTTTCCTTATGGTTTGCTTTCATCACTGTTTTCGTTATTGTACTCTTATTATCCTGCATAGATTCTTACTGTAGGTTCTCAATTGCACTTCTTATCTTATCCTGACATCTTTATATTTTATCTCAGTAGGGCCCTGACCTTCCTCGTCGCTACCCAAATGAGGTTAGGTTTGGCACTTACTGAGTACCACTGTGGTGTACTCACGCCTCTTCTGCGCATATTTTCATGTGTAGATCCAGGTACCTCTACTCAGGCGCACTATTAGTGAGGCAGGAGGACTACAGAGACTTCGAGGTAGATCTGTTGCGTCCGCAGACCGACGAGTCTCCCTCTTTATTCCATCTTTAGTACTTAGTTCTCTTTTCTTCCGTTTGTTAGATATTCTGGATTTTGGAGCCTCACTATACATATTCTGTAGCCTGTGTTTTCCCGTGAGTTTTCGGGTTTTGGGATTGTTTTAGTCTTGAGATATTGAGTCGTATATGCCGAGCGGCATTCAGTACAATTTCCTTTTTAGATAATTAAATATGGTATTCTATTTTTCCGTAATTATTATGTTTCCGCAAGTGTTAGGCTTACCTGGTCACGGAGACTAGGTACCGTCATGACATGTTCACGGTTGGTGAACTAGGGTCGTGACAAAAAGTATATGATAATGTTACATGTTTTTGTGCAAATCATGGGATGTTTGATGGCACTTTCCTGATTTGGATGAAATAGACCTCTCATTGTGTATAATCACCACTGTGGTAGTGGAGTTTATGGTGAACACCTCATTAGCACTGAAATCTGTAGGGAAGAGTAAGTGTTAGTAGTTAGAAGTACTTGGGAGTGGAATTCAGTTCTTGGTTGAGTTACTCTCCCTGACATAAGCATTGCTCGGGGTCCTTGAGACCCTTGTGATCTATGAAATTCCAAGGGTTCAAAGATTATTTTGGCCATGAATGGAATTCCACCCCCTAGCCTCTAGTCTACTGACATTTATTAATCTCCTTTGATTTAGTGTTTAATGGAAATAAATATAATGACTCGACTGGTCGTTTTGAGTATTTGCACTTCGCTTGGTAGTTTAAGGGCATGAATAGCTCTGTATGATATATTATGACTTGTATTAATCGCTGGTTTTGGTTTTCAGGTTGTTACGAATCGATTTGGAAGAATGAATTTCATTATTGAAGCTTTTAGTTGGAATAGTTGACCAAGTTTGACTTTTTAGCATTTGAGCTCAGATTGGAGTTTTAATGGTTCAGTTAGGTCCAAATGGTATTTTTGGACTCGAGTGTATTCCCGGATTTGCAATTGGATATTTCTAGAAGGATTCGGCACTAATTAGCGAAAGTTAGAATTTTGAAGGGTTGGAAAGTTCATAAGTTTGACCGGAAGTTGACCTCAAGGATATCGGACTCAGATTGTTTTTCTGAGAATTGGAATAGATTTGTTATGTTATTTGGGACTAGTGTGGAAAATTTGGGTTCATTCCGGGTTGATATGTTTCGGCGCAAATTTTGGAAGTTAAAAGCCCAAAGTTCAGTTAAGTTCGAATTAAGGTGTGATTCGTCGTTTTGATGTTGTTAGGTGTGATTTGAGGCCTCGAGTAAGTCCATGCTATATTATGGGGCTTGTTGGTATGTTCGGACAGGGTCCCGAGGGGATCGGGTGAGTTTCAGATAGGTTTGGGTTGTGTTGAGCTTGGTTTTTTTATGTTTCGACGTCGTTTCTTACAGCATAAATGTACCACATTAAGAAAATGAGCTCCAATTTTTGTTTTGATTGAAGCATTAGATCCGTATCGTAATTTTTGAATTATAGCAACTGGAATCATCAATTTTCGACATCGTATGAGAAATTTATGGTCATTTTACTAAGAATTAGGTTGCCACATTTTTTTGAGATTAATTAAGAAATTGCCACTGAATTCGTATTTATAAATGTGCACTATTTGTAAATATTGAAATCAACATATTTTGGCTGGAATTTCACATGGAATTCATTGTAGGTATAAACAGTGAGTTTCAGAATCGTTTGGCATGAGAAACGAGGCAGAACAACTGGTGTAAGCATATAAATCAAGAGTTTGTTTATTTGGTCATATTTTGAGATGGGGAGCTTAGATTTAGACAATTTTTAAAGTGATTTTCACCACAAGGATTGGGGTAAGTGTTCTCTACTCATTTTTTATTATATTTCATGATTCCATCTTCGTTTTTGGCAATTAGTTGATGATTTCAAAAGTAAAATAGGGGGTTGTGTCTAAAAATTCATAAAGCGAATTTTTGAGTTTTGAACATCGATTCGGAGTCGGATTTGAGTGAAACTATTATGGTTGGACTCATAAATTATTGGGTTGTCATATTTATAAGTTTCGTTGATTTCCGAGGTGCGTGCCCGGGTTGGACTTTTTGGTTGATTTTAGGCTTTAGCAAAGATTCGACATTTATCAATTGGAATTGTTTTCTTAGGCTTTATTTGATGTATTTGAGTTTCTTTTGGCTAGTTTCGAGCAGTTCGGAGGTCGGTATGCGCGGGGTGGAATTTTTGGAGTGATGTTTGGCTTGCTCGGTATTGGATGTGGCTTGTTCGAGGTAAGTAACACGTCTAAATTTGGCGCTGAGGGTATGAAATCCTGAATTACATATTATGTGTTTGGTGTTGAGGTGACACACATGATGGGTGACAAGTGTGTGGGCGTGCACCGTGTGAATTTGGCTCAGTTATTTCTATGGTATGGTGTAGTTACCTTATCTTATTTGTATCCATGAAATCTCTACGTGCTAGAGTAATTAAGCTGTGATCCATGTTAGAAACCCTATCTAGGCTATATGCTTATCCTGTTGGGACCCACTGAGGTCATTTCTTCTGTTGAGCTATCTGTTTATATTGAAATAACATACTCAGTCATACACATTCATCTACATATCATATCTCAGTCTATGTTACCATTCATTGATACATCACATAATTATTTTTGGGTTGATCTTTCATGACATTGTGAGCTTGAAAGACCGGAGAGAGTGATGACTGAGTGAGACCGAGGTCCTAATTGTGAGGATATTGATGGGATCGGATTGCAAGCCACAACAGTTATTATTAATTTATGTCGTTATTGGTTTATTATTGCGCTTGGGCTGAAGGAGCCCCACTGGAGTTTGTATACACCCCCAGTTGGCGATGGTACCTACTGAGTGTGAGTGTCGAGTGCGAGTGTTGAGCGCGAGGGCCGAGTGACTGGGAGGATTGAGTGACTGCGAGGACTAAGTGATTAGGAGGACTGAGTGAATTGATATTCTAAGAGTATTCATATGGTTTTATCATTGAGTTGCATCGCACTCTACATTCACACTTGAAATACAGGCATAAAGATGCATTTTCCTCATGATGTACAGTATCACGTCATTCATGACTTCTCATACATATCGACATGTAGGCATAGAGATGTATTTTCCTCATGCCATTTGAAAATGAAACATTTACCTGTTGAAAGCTTTGGAAAAAATTACAGTTTTCAAACTTGCTCATACTTTTGGTATTTTTGAAGAAAGATTTGGATTTACTGTTATACTTGAAAAGCATGCCTATTTTTCCGTAACTATGAATAATCCGAGCATCATGTCTCTAAGTTACTTCGTGTACCATTTTTACTATATTGTTATACGCTATTAGTGGTTATTAGAGTTGGACTCTGACCCTTGTCCCAGCTCGTCACTACTTTCAACCTAAGGTTAGGTTTGTTACTTATTGAGTACATGGAGTCCGTTGTACTCATACTACACTTCTGCACCTTACGTGCAGACTTGGATGCTGACATTGTTGTGTATGACGAGAGCTAGTATTGAAGATATACCTGCATTCCAGTAATAGCTACCTCTTTTTCATGGTAGCTCTAGACTTATGAAAAATTTGTTTATGTATAATTCGGACAGATGATGTATTTATTTTACATTCAAACTCTAAATCTTAGAAGCTCATGATTTGTACTACCAATCCTTGGAAAATGTATAAGATTCAGATATTTTCTTTTGTTTATTTGTCCCATTAAATTTCATTGGAATTGGTTTATTTTCAATTGGCTTACCTAGCGGGTTGAGTTAGGTTCCATCACGACTAGTTGGATTTTTGGTCGTGACAAGTTGGAATAAGAGCTCTAGTTTCATAGGTTCTACAAGTCATGAGAAGTGTCTAGTAGAGTCTTGTGGATCGGTATGATGACGTACATACCTATATTCGAGATGCTATAGGGCGTTTAGGAAAATTTCCCATCATTATTTCCTTAACGTGCAGAATTGATTCAGCTTGAAACATAAATCTTTGAATTTCTTCCATGCATTTGTATGCACATGTGAGTGCTCAGTATCAATTGTGCATCGATGGCTTGTGATTCCATGAATGAGGTGCGAGATGTGATTCCTGTGTGCTGATGATGGGCCAGTTTAGAGGACTTGAGGTCGAGGTTTGGTTGTAGTTTGAGCACGAGAATTTCAGTTGTATGAGCACGTGCTTTTAGACTTAAAAGTCCGGTAGTGTCCCTATTAGTGAAATTCATTGCTCGAAGAGAGGTTGGATGGCTCTATGATAAGGATGATGTGACTGCGGGATGTGTTCAGATGGATTGAATGTGATGAGAAGAGTTTTCTTGAGATGTAAAAAGGACTATTGGGTGATTGATTTCTGTCTTGATGTGACGTATAGTCTCAAGTTATGAGTGTATTGGAGAATCTTTCATATTGTTTAACTATGGAACGAATTAAGTTCTCATGCCTTGTTGATGAGTTCAACCTCATGAGGAATAAGTGATTCGTAGGAGTTTTGCGTAGAGAGATGTCAGTTTGAGGCTAAGCAGGCGAGTTATCACCTGCAGGGTGTCTAAAGTTGTGTGATCCCTATGTTGTTTCTGTGGAGATTTTTCTCTTACCGGTGGGTTATATGTGTAGAACCTTGAGTTTGGATTGCTTGAGGAGGTTAGCTTGACTATCACGAGGATGAACGCGAGCTTAGCAGATGATTTGAGGTATTATATGGTTTGTGTTACATGAGCTTATAAAGGATTTAGTTGAATCTTACTGTGATATTATGGCAATAATAGAGAATGGGCATTGTGAGTTATCGGTGTTTTTATTTATGGCTTTGATCCAAGTGGGGGAGTCTTCTATCAACGAATTGATAGCATGGTTACGTGTTGTATTGGTTTCGGTCTGAGGCATACTTGTGGATCGGTTATGACTTGCAGAGGCTAGTTTTAAGGACGACTTAAGCAAGGAAATTTCTGGATGCATGGTGTATTATACTCTATGGGTAATATAGGAATCATGGAATGATTGAGGTGTTATTCATGAAGGATGTAGTGCACATGGAGTAGGAATCTGCTCGGTTGTGTTAAGGCTGGGTTACTTCTGTTGGTGTTGTCATGCTAATGGGGCACAAGTCGTGCGGGCCGTTTGGGGCGGTGCAATTGAGATTTGAGTAGAGTGGATGAGTCTCGAAAAAATTCTAATGGATTCAAGATTTTTATGTAGCAATTGTGAATTTTTCCATATTTGTATATGGCTAGGATCTGCCATTTTTCAATGGATGGTGTCGATACTTGTGGCATTTCTATATCAATATGGATTCTACATTTTAGCATCAGGAAGGTGAAGAAAAGTGGCTTTAAATTCACATAAGGTCTTTTCAGAATGAGTGTCTTGGTTGTGATACTTTTAGGGTGGTTAAGTTGAATACAACGGTGTATGGACCTTAGGGTTGTGTGGTTTTATTATAGGATCTTTTAGGGTAATTCTTGGTTAAGGATCATGGTATTATGGTGAGGAGTATCAACTTGAGGGTAATTCGGAAGGAACTCGGAGAAATAGGGCATCTTGGCAGTAGGTTGGATCAGTAGGGTAATGGTATGGTCGATTCTTTTGGTTCTCATTATGTGGTGAGTCTCTAAAGGTGTTTTGTAGCAGTAATCTTGGGTTTGGCGACTCGTGCGACTTGGTTGAGTTAGAGAGATTCAGTTCTGACGGCTTGGTTGTGTGCAAATGGATTTCAAAGTGCTCTCGAGGATTTCTATCACGGTTAGAGGTGTATATTTCTTACTGGCATGAGGAACATGTTGCGTATTATGATTTCTCCTAGATGAGATCAAATGTAATGTTCCTGGCAAATTAAGTATGTAGTTTGCTTGCAACTCAGAGTTGATTATGATATTCTCGTACTTTTCATGTGATGGCATAATAGATGTGGTGTGTTACGTGGGATTGACATTTGCATGTGCAAGGTCACGGGTCCGTTTCGAAGGGAAAATCATAAATTCTTAGACAGTATGGATGGTTTCTGAAGTTTATATGAATGCTATAACTATTTGGTAATTCTTGGGAAGGGTGCGCATTTCAGAAGGTGCACTGCATTCAGACTTACGGATGCTTTATTGGTATTGCGGTACTTGCCTAGTTCAACCACTACTAATATTCATATTTTGCTATGTGGCACAGAAGAATTATAAAAGTATTCCTCGTGGGATGATTATGTATGAGAGACGTGTTAGACATTCAGGCGGTGGAGTTGGGATCGGATATGGTGATTCATGTGCTATATGGACTTGGAGACTAGAAGTTCTCAGAAATAGATCGTTTCATAGTTGTGGAATGTGAAGATATAGCCAAAGCTATCCAGGTGATAGTATGTGTTATGGTTCGGTCGTTGTAGACTTTCGGAGGGTTATGTATCTATTTATGGGTGACTAGAGTGGATTTGGGGTCCATTGGCAGGCCCAATGAGGATGTGTATTCTACACCGGGTTAGATTGGTTCACTATGTACTACTGTTGTTGAGGGATGTGCCATTCTGTTAGAGTTGATCTTATTCGTGTTCTAAGATGTTCTATGAGTTACCCTTCTATGCTACAAGGGGTTGGGATCTATTGGTTATAGGCACACATGGTGTGGTCCTATTTGGGACATATAGCGAAATTTGAGCGAGATGGATATTAGGGTGTTGAATGATTGATTACGTATTTGGTTATGTTCTTTCCGGACTGTGGTATTGTGTTATTCGTTCCTCCGTGGTTATGGTATGCACCTTGGGTACTTGAGGTTGAATTGCGCGTGGTTGTTGATTTTGGGCATGGTAGCTTGAGTTATTCCATATGGACAGTGTTTGGATGGGGTTACGCATTGCAACAGAGTTATGTTGAGATATGATTCTTTGTGTCAGATTCGTGTGGCATGGTTCTACTGTATGATGGACTCATGGCATTGCGGTTGTGGTGGTATTTGTTGAACTTGCGAGATGGTTCTCTCATTTAAGTCATTTTTGATGATTGAATACATTTGAATTATTGCGTATTGGTGCACAGATTGTATGGTTTGTGGCTCTATGTAGTATTGTTGTGGCGTTTTAGTAGAGTAGCTTGTATTTGATAAGAGGAAGTCGTCGGACCTAGAATGGGGGCTATCAGATTTGATTGCGATATATTTGAAAGGACAATGTCGCTGATCGGCTTAGAAATTGGCTATAGTTCTTGTCGATTGAGAGGAAGCTCCATGGCTTGTTGATCTGATGAGTGGCGAGGAGTTTGTGATGTTTCTTTCATCATTGGTAGTGTACGAATGTTTGAGAATGAGGTTTTGTTTGATATGAGGTTTATTGCCGGTATTGGGTTATTTTGAGTAGCTGCTGTGATAAAAAATTTTGCTACGAGTATGCGAGTCTCGTGGTATGTCATGTGATTAAATCTTGGGTTATGGTTATGGCTTGATACAACGTGTTTAGAATCATATAGTGTGTGGAAGCGATATTGGGGTCTTGCAGGAAATTCCAGGTGTTGGAAATTGGATTATGTGGTTTACGGGCTGAGGTTGAAGTAATGATCTTCGGCTATGTTCCGTTGTCGGGCCTATATGGAATAGGTTGATGTTAAATCACCCTCAAATATGGGCATGGTAAGGTTACATGGCAGTTGATGGCTTTGGAACAACTCCTGGCACGTTCGAGGACGAACGTATGATTAAGTAAGGGAGGATGTAATGACCCGAGCTGTCGTTTTGAGCATTTGCATTTCGCTCGGTAGTTTGAGGGCATGAGTAGCTCCGTATGATGTATTATGACTTGTGTGAATCGTTGGTTTTGGTTTTCATGTTGTTCGAAATCGATTTGGAAGAATGAATTTCATTGTTGAAGCTTTAAGTTGGAATAGTTGACCAAGTTTGATTTTTTAGCATTTGAGCTCGGATTGGAGTTTTGATGGTTCCGTTAAGTCTGAATGGTGATTTTTGGACTCGGACGTATGCCCGTATTTGCAATTGGATATTTCTAGAAGGATTCAGCACTAATAGGCGAAAGTCAAAAATTTGAAGGATTGGAAAGTTCATAAGTTTGATCGGAAGTTGACCTTGAGGATATTGGATTCAGATTGTGGTTCTGGGAATTGGAATAGCTTTGTTATGTTATTTGGGACTTGTGTGAAAAATTTGGATTCATTCCGGGTTGATTTGATATCTTTCGACGCTAGTTTTGGAAGTTGAAAGCCCGAAGTTCAGTTAAGTTCGAATTGAGGTGTGATTTGTCGTTTCGATGTTTTTAGGTCTGATTTGAGGCCTCAAGTAAGTCTATATTATATTATGTTACCTGTTGGTATGTTCCGATAGGGTCCCGAGGGGCTTGGGTGAGTTTCGGATAGGTTTGGGTTGTGTTGCGCTTGGTTTTTTTATGTTTCGATGTCGTTTCTTCAAGTATAAATAGTACCACATTAAGCAAATGAGCTCCAATTTTTGTTTTGATAGAAGCATTAGATCTGTATCATAATTTTGGAATTATAGAAACTGGAATCATCAAGTCTTGACATCGTATGAGGAATTTATGATCATTTTACTAAGAATTGGATTGCCAGATTTTTCAAATTAATTACGAAATTACCATCGAATTCGTATTTAAAAATCTACATTATTTATCAATATTGAAACTAACATATATCCTTCATTATAAAGGTCAAATGGAGTGATTCAAAATCTTAACTTTACTGGAATTTCATAAAGAACCCATGGAGGCATCAAAAGTGAGTTTCAGAATCGTTTGCATGAGAAACGAGGCAGAACAGTTGGGTGAAAGCATATAAATCAAGAGCTTGTTCATTTGGTCATATTTTGAGTTGGGGAGCTCGGATTTGGAAGATTATTGAAGTGATTTTCACCACAAGGATTGGGGTAAGTGTTCTCTACTCATTTTTATTATTATATTTCATGAATCTATCTTCATTTTTGGCAATTGGTTGATGATTTCAAAAGTGAAATTGGGGATTTTTGTCTAAGACTTCATAAAGCGAATTTTTGAGTTTTTAACATCGATTCAGAGTCTGATTTGAGTGAAAATAGTATGGTTGGACTCGTAATTGAATGTGATGTTGAATTTTATAAGTTTCATCGAGTTCCGAGGTGTGGGCCCCGTGTTGGACTTTTTGGTTGATTTTGGTTTTTTGAGTAAAAATTCAACCTTTATCAAATGGAATTGTTTCCTTAGGCTTTATTTGATGCATTTGAGTTGTTTTTGGCTAGTTTCGAGCAGTTCAGAGGTCGGTACATGTGGGATGGAATTTTAGGAGCATCGTTTAGCTTGCTTGGTATTAGATTTGGCTTGTTCGAGGTAAGTAACACATCTAAACTTGGTGCTGAGGGTATGAAACCCCGAACTACGTATTATGTGTTTGGTGTTGAGGTGATGCACATGCTGGGTGACGGCCGTATGGGAGTGCACCGTGTGAATTTGACTCAGTTATTTCTGTGGTATGGTGTAGTTACCTAATCTTATTTGTATCCATGAAATCTCTACGTGCTAGAGTAATTAAGCTGTGAACCATGTTAAAAACCCTATCTATGCTATATGCTTATCCTGTTGGGACCCATTGGGGTCTTTTCTACTATTGAGCTATCTGTTTATATTAAAATGACGTACTCAGTCATACACATTCATCTACATATCATATCTCAGTCTCGGTTGCCATTTATTAATACATCATATCATTATTTTTGGGCTGATCTTTCATGACATTGTGAGCCCGAGAGACTGAATGAGTCGAGCATCATATCTCTGAGTTACTTTGTGTACCACTTTTACTATATTGTTATGCATTGTTGCTAATTATTAGAGTTTGAATCTGACCCTTGATCCAGCTAGTTACTACTTTCAACCTAAGGTTATATAGGTTTGTTACTTATTGAGTACATAAGGTCGGTTGTACTCATACTACACTTCGGCACCTTGCTTCCAGACTTGGATGCTGACGTTGTTGTGTATGATAGAAGCTAGTATTGACAATGTACCTGAGTTCCGGTAATAGATGCCTCTTGTTCATGGTATCTCTTAACTTAGGAAAAATCTGTTTATGTATAATTCGGGCAGATGATGTATTTATGTTACACTAGCTTTGTAAACTCTAAATCTTAGAAGCTCATGATTTGTACTACCAGTCCTTGGAAAATCTATAAGATTTAGATGTTTTCTTTTATTTATTTGTCTCATTAAATTTCATTGGATTGGTTTATTGTCAATTGGTTTACCTAGCAGGTTGGGTTAGGTTTCATCACGACTAGTTGAATTTTGGGTCGGGATAATAAAGGTCTTCATTGTAAATTGCATTACTATATGTGATCTTATACCAATCCTGCACTTTTAGTTACTATCTATCATTGTAATTTATCTTGGGTCCATAACAGTATTACTTATGTAAAATTATATGTATTGGGCAACACTTGTTTTCTTGAACATGTATTAAATTGGGCCTTCCGAGTTCTCAAAAGAACTTAGGCGCAAGTTATGTATATGCACCTATTGGAGTCTTAAGTTGTTGTTATCCATCCTCGCTACAAGCTAGACCCACTTTCTTTCAGGCCCAAACTAGAGTCCATTCTTTTCCTCTATTGCTTTATTAAGTTTACCCAGCGTAATTTCAATTCGATATGGGTAATTGTTGATAGGTTTACCAAGTCTGCCCATTTTCTGCCCCGTCAGAACTACATATTCCTCAGAGGATTATGTAAGGGTTTATATTAAAGAGATAGTATGACTGCATGGCATCTCTGTATCTATTATCTCGGATAGAGGAGCTCAATTTACAGCTAACTTATAGAGGTCCTTCCAAAAAGGATTGGGGACTAAAGTAAGTCGTAGTATATTATTTCATCCTCAGACAGACGGACAGGCTGAGCGTACTATTCAAACACAGGAGGATATGTTATAAGCTTATGTAATAGACTTCAAAGGTAGTTGGGATGATCATCTGCCACTTATTGAGTTCGCATATAATAATAATTACCATTCCAGTATTCAGATGGCTACATACAAAGCTCTTTATGGACGAAAGTGTAGGTCGCCTATAGGGTGGTTCGATGTTGGGGAAACTATGTTAGTAGGACCAGAATTGGTATAGCAGACAATCGAGAGAATTAAGCTTATACAGTAAAGGCTATTTGCAGCTTAAAGCCGTCAGATGGCTTATGCGAATAATCAACGACGAGACTCGAAATTTCAGGTGGACGGTTGGGTATTCCAAAAAGGTATCACCAATGAAAGATGTCATGAGGTTCACAAAGAAAGGAAAACTTAGCCCTCGGTACATGGGACCATAGAGGATCATACGCTAAGTAATCCAAGTAACATATAAGTTAGACTTATGTCTTCAGACTTGGAGTCTGTACATGCAGTCTTTCATGTATCTATGCTCCGTAAATATATCGGAGATCCGTCTAGAATTATGTTAGTTGACGACATTTAGGTCACAAAGAAGCCATCATATAAAGAAACTCCCATTGCTATATTAGACGGACAGATTCGGAGATCGTGAACTAAAGACATAGCTTCGGTAAAAGTACTTTAAAGAAACAATAATGTGGAAGACGTGAATTAGGAGGCCGATGAAGACATGAAGTCTAGATATTTGTACTTATTTCCTCCTCAAGAGAAGGATCCGACTGAGACGTCATAACCTTAGGGTACGTGTATGGATTCTAGTGTTAGTTATTGTCATTGGTCATGTGAGGTCATTGTCGTTATTGATGGTCGTGGTCCTAAGTGGCGCTGAATTATTAAGTTTCTACAGGAACAGTTGGTTTCAGTGTTGTTACCAAGGGAGCCTCTTCCAAGGTTATATAGATCCCGGAAGGTTAAACATTTGAGGACGAATGTTTCTAAGGGGGGAAGGATGTTACATCTCGGATTTTTCGTACGTTAAAAATTCATTTTCAGTTAACCGACGTAGACTCGGGAGTGAGATCATATTGACGTTAATGTACTTACTCTATTTATAACAAGAGATAAATAAGTGTTATGAAGGATGAAGGGATACGCGGATTAAAGAAAACGAGTTTCGCTAAAAAGTGTCCCATTTGGAATAAAATATGGGTCGAGCAATAATGCCAAATAATTATGAACTAGTACCATGCAAGGTACCGTATGACCACAACAATATAATATATAAAGTATATATGAAGTATTTTAAAAATAAATAGAATTTTAAGTAATTTGGGGCAATTTTTAAATTATGCGGGTAATTGATTAATTACCGGATAATGGGATATTACCCAATTACCTAATAAGTGGATAAAAATTAAATATACCACCCCACCCCACCTGGAAACTAGCCACATTATCAAGAAATCACTAAGTCATTCCTTGATTAGGTGTCAAATGGATACAAATCCCTTTCATCCTTTCAAGACTTTGGATATCCAAGTCTTTCCTATTTCATTTTCATTTTGAAGTTAAAAACAGAATGTTGCCTTTGCTTTCTAAATTTCGAAATACCAAATTCAAGAGTTTTTCTCAAATGGTCAACACTTGAACAATTCCAAGCAATTATTAGTTCATGTGGTAAAAGAAGATGAAACGTTGACTTCAATTTCAAAATTATATAGGGTGCCTAGTTATGAAATTACTACTGCGAATAAGGAAATTATTGATGTTGACCCTGTCTTTGAGGGGCAACTTCTCAACATCCCTTCTTATATCACAACTTGCTCGCAAACGGCTTTGAGACGGAACGTTGCTTTCTGAATTTCAAACAGTAGCAGCAAGGCTTCTTCTATCAAATTCAATGAGAATTATTATTAGAAGCTTAACAACGTAAATATTTTTGTGGTTCTAAAGGAGTACGGTACAATTTTTTCCAAGAATATCATACGGATTTTCCCTACTCCACGTATGTTAAGGACATCCCTTCTTTCTTTTGGCATGGTCCGAATTATACAGAAGAAACAAGCAAACGTACAGTTTCCATGAATTACTCTATTTGTAGAAAAATTAGCGGTGTCTATATTCTTGATTCCCCATGAAAATTATTATTATCTTCTGTTCATGGGTCTCAGAATAATACGTAGTTGAAAAAGTTTATCCGGAAGGAATATTGAGATTATTATGTATTTTTCATGCATTTCACTCATGTGCATTGACCCATTACCAGATGGCGTTATATACGCGTATATATGTAAATATATGTATATGGGATATGGAAAAAGGTTACAACGTTATATAGGCACCACCACCTGATCAGCTGATATATGTCGATGACATTGCCCATAGTGGCAAAGATGATATGATGGGATGCCCTTAGTGGCTTGATGATATTATGTACACCCATACCTATGTTGGCACGACATTTATACGCACATGCATGACATTATAAATGTTTCAGAATTTACAAAGTTATTCAGATTTAAAGATGTGTTTCTGTATTCCATGTTTCATCTATGTCTTTTACGTACTAATTTTCATGCCATACATACTCAGTACATTTTTCGTACTGACGCCCTATTTCACGAGGCCTGCGTTTCATGCCCGCAGGTGCAGGTAGTCAAGCTGATGGTCCCCTTTCTTTAGGATCCCTGATCAGCGAGAGTTGGTATGCTCCACTTGATCTGGAGCTGCTTTAATTTTGGTACGATACATTTGCATATATATATATATATATATATATATATATATATATATATATATATATATATGTTTGTGTGTGTGTGTATGTGTGTATATGGGTATGACGTGGCTTAGTCCCGTCTTTGTACAGCTACATTTCTATTAGAGGTCTGTAGACAGTATGTCTAGTTGGGTTGTATGTGGCCATGTTGGCTTTCAGGTCTGGATGTGTAGTTATCTATAGCAGCCTTGTCGGCTCGCCCACTATATTATGCATGTATACATACACATGCCTTGTAGGCGGGTTTCTTTTATGTATGTTATTTTCGTAATTCAGCAGATGTTATTCAGGTTCATATCTTAGACGCATGCTTAGGGGTATTTGACAGGTAAGACTTAGGCACCCATCGCGGCCCATCAGTTTGGGTCGTGACAAAAGTGGTATCAGAGCAGTTCTATCCTAGGGTTGTCTACAGACCGTGTCTGGTAGAGTCTTGTTTATGGGTGTGTTGTGCACCACGCTTATAGAGAAGAGGCTACAGGAAATATAGGATGTTATCCTCTCTTCTTATCTTAGATCGTATGATATAAGCATTCATATTCCTAACGATGTGTTACATTTTCAGCGATGCCTCCAAAAGAGTACAGCCGCCCAGAAGAGAAAGTTCGTGGCTGGTGAGACTACTAGTCGAGCTCCACGAGTTACCAGGGCTCAGGCTGGTCATTTTATGAGCTACCGCTCTGTTTCCCCCATTTCTGCTTTTTATTGTCTTGTTCAACTGTATTATGTGTTATCAGGTTGGTTGGTTTAGGTTCGGAAGAGGTTTTGGAAACTAATGATAAACTTAGTCTCTTTTGAGTAAGCTTAGGTTGGAAAAGTCAAGTGGATGTTGACTTATATGAAAAAGGGATCGGATGTAAATTCTGATGGTTCGGATAGCTTCGGGAGGTGATTTGGGACTTAGGAGCGTGATCGGAATGGGTTTTGGAGGTCCGGAGTAGATTTAGGCTTGAATTGGTGAAATTGAAATTTTGGCGTTTTCCGGTTGATAGGTGAGATTTTGATATAGGGGTCGGAATGGAATTCCGAAAGTTAGAGTAGGTCTATTGTGTCATTTATGACGTGCGTGCAAAATTTCAGGTCATTCGGACAAAGTTTGGTAGACTTTTTGATCGAAAGCGGAATTTGGAAGTTTTTGAAATTCTTAGGCTTGAATCCGATGATGATTTTGTGTTTTGATGTTGTTTTTGAGGGTTGGAACAAGTTTGAATGATGTTATGGGATATGTTGGCATGTTTGGTTGAGGTCTCGAGGTCCTCGGGTGAGTTTTGGGTGGTTGTACGGATCAAATTCATGTTGGAGAAGTTGTAGATTTCTGTTGTTGGTGTTGCTAACAATTGGCCTTCGCGTTCACGAGTGGGCTCTCCCGTTCGCGAAGGGATGTGGTGTGAGGCAGGAAGTTTGTCCTTCCCATTCCCGATGTGGGTCCCGCATTGGCGAAGGGTTGGGTTCAGCGTTCATCGCGAACGCGATGAGTTTCCCGCGTTTGCGTAGAGTATTTAGGGTAGCTGGGATTCCAGGAGCTTTGTGCTTCGCGTTCGCGTAGGTGTAGCCGCGTTTGCGAAGGTTTGGTCAGCTAAAGCATCGCGTTCGCGTAAGAGGATTTTTGGCCAATGGAATTTTTGTGCTTCGCGAACACGAGGCTTTGACCACATTCGCGAAGAAGGAATTTAAATCGCTAGGCAGAATATTTGAAAGGCCATTTTCGTGATTTTTGGCCATAGTTCAACATTTTGAGTCGGTTTTGGAGCTTCTTGAGAGAGATTGAAGAGGGAATTCAAGAGAACTTCTTGGAGGTAATATTTATGGACTTGATACTCGATCCTATTATGATTTTTACCTAATTAAACATGATATTTGGGGGATTTGAATCCTAAAATTGAGGAGTTAGGGCTTGGAAATTGGAGACCTTAATCTAGGGAATTGAGGGGTCATTTGTGGTCGGATTTTGGTATTCTTGGTATGTATAAACTCGTGAGAGTTTAAGGATTCTAGTTTTTTATTTTTTATCGAAATTAGAGGCGTGGGCCCGGGGGTCGGGTTTTGACCAATTTCGGAATTTTAATGTAATTTGATTATTTTCGAATAGGCTTTGTTCCCTTAGCATATTTTGATGGTTACATACTAATTTTGGTTAGATTCAGGGTATTTAGAGGCCAAATCGAGAGGAAAAGGCGTCGCGGGCTAGAGTTTGGCTTGGCTTGAGGTAAGTAACGCTTCCAAACTTGGTTTTGAGGGTTTGAAACCCCGAACTATGTGTTCTATGATTACTATTGAGGTGACACAAATGCCAAGTGATGGGTGGATGGGTGTGCACCGTAAGAAATGTGGCCTGGGTCATTCCAGAGCACCGCTTAGTGACTCTTTCTTGGTGATATCTATGATGTATCTATGTGATTAAGTCAATGAACTGCAAATCATGCAAAATACCATGTTAAGGCTTCACGCCAATACTATTGAGACCCGAGAGGTCGTTTCTTGTTGTCATGTCATTAGTTTCATTTATATTCTATACTCAGTTGTATACTGCAAAAATCGGCGATTAAATTTTACGGTCAACAAGGTGCCTCGAAGGAACTGCCTCCCCTCAAGGATCGAAGCTTAGCTCTGGCCCTGGCCTCGAGGGTTCTTGGCAATCTACTTCGAGCTAGCATAAGCAACGGTCGGCATCGAGGCAGGGTAAATCAATGATGTCGGTGGATCAGTATGAGGTTCTCAAGGCATGTGAATAGACCTGACAAGGTCTATTAGGCTAGTCCAAACCCGTACCATGGCATTAAATGGATGTACCGGCCCCATGTCTTTGTAATAAATGCATTTGTACTATGTTGGAATTCCCCCTCATATATAAAGGGGATCCTTGTCATTTTGTAGACATCTGATGCCCAATATTGAATACACAACAGCATTCTCTCTGCTCTCTAACATATTCTCTTGATCTCATTGCTTCCATTTATTGCTTACATTCATTGTGTTATATTTATTATTCATCATTTATTTCTTATCATTGATCATAAAGAGTCACCTTCGTAGCTCTCATAATTGTTAATCCTCCCTCGATTGCTCCAAGCCGGCCACCTAACTCGACCTTGAGGCCTCATATACGACAGCTCGAGGCCCCGATCTCCTGCCGTTTGGTTTGACTATTACATCGTTTTTAACCTATAATCTTGCCTTCTAGTCTTTTATTTAGCATTTGTTGCCTAACAACTAGCATAAAAGTAGATCACGTATTTTTAGAACCACAAAATCAAATTGAATTGTCATTACCATTTACACGGTAAACAGTTTGGCGCCCACCGTGGGGCTAAAAATAATAGTGATTATTTTCTTGCTGGTTTAACTACATAACGCAAGTTACTTTCACACTTTTTCTTGTCCAAGATCTTTGATTTCAGATCAAAATGTCTAACTCAGTAAACGAACATGAAAACAACAATCTTGAGGACCATGGAGAGAATGGTGTGGATGTTCCAGGTGTTGGTGTACCACCACGAAACCTTGAGAATGCACCAGAATCAATTCCCGTGGACGTGGTCTCACGTGATGACCAACACATCGATATAAGTTCCCACACTAACAGGAGCGTACATCAAGGAGATCAAAAAGATGTCCAATAAACCCCAACTCGAAAGGAACAGGAGGTTAGCCTTCATGTTATTTTTGAGATGTTTCAGGAACAACAGCTGGCAATCGCTCAGCTACAGAGCCATCAAAAAATACCAAGTATAGTGGCCCTCAGACCGAACAGGTACCAAAAAGATCAAGCAACAACGGGTCGAAAGCTGACCCCACCATTGTAAAGATGCTAGAGGACCTTACAAAGAGGATTGAGTCAGGCGAGAAAAAGATAGAAGCCAACAACAAGAAGGTCGAGACCTACAATTCCAGGGTCGACCAAATTTTGGGCGCACCCCCGATCCTGAAGGGTGTGGATTCAAAGAAGTTCGTACAGAAGTCGTTCATGCAGGAAGCGGCTCCAAAACCCATTCCAAAGAAGTTCAGAATGCCTGACCTTCCAAAGTACAACGGAACCTCAGACCCCAATGAACACGTTACTGCTTACACTTACGCAGTAAAGTGAAACGACCTAAAAGACGACAAGATCGAGTCTGTCCTACTAAAAAAGTTTGGAGAAACGCTTTCAAAGGGGGAAATGATGTGGTATCACAACCTGGCCCCAAACTCAATAGATTCATTTGCCATGCTGGCAGATGCATTCATAAAGGCACATGTTGGTGCAATCAAAGTAACAACAAGGAAATCTGACGTCTTCAATATCAAGCAGAGGGAGAATGAGATGTTGCGAGAGTTCGTATCTTGCTTTCAAATGGAACGAATGTAACTACCACCAATTTTCGATGACTGGGCAGTGCAGGCCTTCACTCAAGTTTTGAACGAACGAAGCTCGGTGGATACGAAACAGCTAAAGCAGAATTTGGTTGAATACCTCGCCTTGACTTGGTCGGATTTTCATAACCGATACTAATCAAAGATCAGGGTCGAGGACGACTAATTAGGAGCCCCCTCGGGCTCGGTATACCCAAGCAGGCTTCTGGTGAAGGAGCCAAAGTCAAACAAAGAAAGGTACCAGCCATACACCGAAGACAGGAGAAATGCCCCGAGGCATAACGTACCCCGGAATGATTGAAAAACGGATCAAGGGTAAAATCCTCGGGGACTCGTCAATAGAGTAGGGTTCGATAGACACACAAGGCTGACAGAGGCACCCCGCCTATTGGAATACTACTTCAACGTTGATATTTCTGATATCGTGTTCGCCATTAGTAACATCAGAGACACCAGGTGGCCAAGGCATGTACAATCAGATCCTTCACAAAGGAACCATAACTTAGTGAGTGAATTTCACAACACACACGGTCACATGACCGAAGATTGCCGGTAACTCCGGAAAGAGGTAGCCCAACTACTCAGCAAAGGTCACCTCCGGGAATTCCTCAGTGACCGAGTCAAAAATCAGTTCCGGGAAAGAGAGGCGACCAAAAAGAACAAAGCAGATGAGCTGCAACATGTCATCCATATGATCTTTTGAGGTGTCGGTGCCCTGCAGGAACCCACGGTCAGGAGAACAAAAACATCCCTCACCAGGGAAAGCAAACTCGAGGCTCTATCTCAGCCCCATAACAACGCACTGGTAACTTCTTTTCTTGTGAATACATTTCAAATTAAACATGTTCTTGTGGATCCAAGTAGCTCAGCCAATATTATCAGGTCGAGGGTGACAGAGCAGCTCGGACTGCTTGACCAAATTATGCCCGCCTCTCGAGTCCTCAACGAGTTCAACATGGCGAGCGAACAACGAAAAGGGAAACCACCATACCAGTCAATGTGTCCGGCACAACCAAAAACACCAATATCTCCACCATCAAAAGAGCTGAAGGATAAACAAACAGTGAAATAGCAACCACGAGATGTATTCTCGGCTATACCTGAATGAACAAATAAAGGATCGTACTATGTCCTCAGAGAAAATACTGAAGGCCTGCCGAGGCTCAAAGCGCCATCTCCACTAAGGTATAACCATCTCCCTTTTAATTTACACTTCACACTAACCTTTATGCAGATGTCCGACTGAGACAGTCGAAGCACTATATAGCTCGAAGACCTTAAGGTTTCAAAGCATACGTTGCACTCTTTTCCTTCGACCAATTTTTTATCCCGAAAAGGGCTTTACCGGCAAGGTTTTTAACGAGGCAACATCTATATGCTACCTAAGAAAAACTCAAAAAGTATTCAAGGCTTCTTTTGCAATCAACCTCGAATACTAGGGGGGCATCCCCTCAGAAGGTCACTTACTCGGAGAAGCCAAGATGTGCTAAATGGGGTCTCTATAGGAAAATAATGTACCGGGCCAATCGGTCGAATGAACTGTGTCCGTATATAATAATCGAGCCCTTACTAGCAAAAGACATGTATACTAGTACTAAGTAATCAAAGAATACTTTCCAAAAGCATTTTTCATTTCAAAGAAGCTCAGTATTTTTGCAAAAACGGATCCTCTGTCAAAAAACATCCCGAACACTTGGGGACTGGCATCAACAATTTGAAACGATGTGATGCCCGGGTCGGAGCTTCAAACTTGTAAGCCCCCAATGAGGCAACATCAAGATCACAAAATAGCTCCAGAGCCAAAAATGTCCCAAAAACTCGGGGACTGGCGTCGAAAACTCAAGGCCACATGACCTTCGGGTCGGAAACCCCAAAATTGTAATACCTCAATGAGGCAATACCTAATTTACAAGTAATGTCTCCCGATCCAAAAAACCCTCGATGACTTGGGGACTGCCGCCAATCGCCACCCCCATCGACTTATCAAAACCCAAGACCACAAGACTACATGCGGGCAGCCTCGGTATCGTAAGACCTATATAAGGCAATAACAATATCTGTAAGACCTCAAGTAAGGCATGAACCATACTTGTACCAAGTAGCCAAAACTGTAAGACCTCAAAGACATGTAAAACTTTTAAGACCTTACTAAAGGCATAATCCTGATCTTAAAGTTAAGGCTATATATTGAACTTGTAAGACCCCTAAAAAGGCATATCCTCGATATAGACACCGAAACTACTTCACTCTGGGACTGAGAGGCTCTGGAAAAAAATAAATAATTACGGTCACAAGGTTGTACCAGCCAAACTAACGCGACTCGGGGACGCCAGATCGTCCGTATAAAATCATAGGCCTTCGATTACTTCGAAACTACTTCGAAAAGAACCAATTAAACAGACTACCCTCTGTGAGCATGTGATTTTTTTCCTATACAAAATACTCCTATAAAATCAAAGAAAATAGATTTTTTCCAATTATTTGCCATTTTATAGGATTTTTGTAGGATTTTATTAATTGTTTGCATTTTTGTGCACGTTTAACTTTCGTTAAAAAAATCAAATCATAAAAAATTATCGAAAATACCATGCATTGCATTTAGATTTTGTTTTTTTACATTTTTTACGATTAATTAGTTAATTATTTATTTTATTGAAAATGAAAATCACAAAATGGCTCATTTTTACAGTTTTTGTTTTTTTAATTCTTAGATTAGTGATTTCTCTCTGTTAGTTTAGTTTAGTAATTATTATAAAATTTATAATTAGATAATTAGTTTAATTTTATAATTTAGATTAATTTAGGAATTTAATTTAGGATTTTTAATTAAAGAAAAAGAAAAATGAAATAAAAGGTTAATTGAAAAGAATGGATTTGTTTTGAAATTGGGACATTTTAATGCCAAATCCGTTCCCAAATTTGCTCAGGTCCAAGCCCAAATCACCAGCCTACCCGGTCCACCCCCGGTGAAATGAAACGACGTCGTTCGCTGGTTTTTCAAAGCCAGCCGTTGATCTCACATGATCTAACGGCTGGGAACTGGCCTTTCAATAAATTTATAAGTGTCCGAACTCCAGACCCTCCCCCCATTGAACTCCCCTCATTTCTCATTCGTCTCCATATCTTTTGAAACCCTAGCCGCCCTCTTATTCCTACACCGGCTCTGTCGTGCTCCGCCACCGGAAATCGCTCCACGGTGGCAATAGCACTCCAAACACCACCAAAATTACACCCTATAATCCCCTTTCCCTACCCTTTCCAAATCTCCAAGCCATCACCTTTAAATCCTTTCCAAACACTTCGAATTTTAGATCTATGTTCCGAATCCCAAAACCCTAAATCACCCAAACAGCTCCAAAATCATACCCCACAGTCCTCACACCCCTCTAAACCCTAAACTACAATCAATTCCCTTCGAATCAGTACCAATCTCCTCGAATCTTGAATTTGAGACCCCAGAAACCCTAAATTCCCCTTTTCGATTTTTGTTTGAGGTTGGGTCATATGAACCCAAAACATCCATTAGTCGACTGTTCTGAACTTTAACAGTCGATTAATGATTGAACAATTTCATATCTCCCCCTTGAAAATGGGTCGAGTTCATGGTTGGTTGCTTCAACACGAACCTCAGGTTGTTTCTTCTTCCTCTTCTCTTATTCTTTATTTAGGGTATCATCTGTGCCTCTTGCCTTCATGTTCGATTAGCTTTTGTTTTAGTTACATCACAAATCATTATGTCTGTTACTTTGTTTAATTTTTGCCTATTTTTTCATATTGGTTAAGAGCATGATGAATTTCGTAGTTGTTTAGGAGTTCAATTTCAATTACCTAAAAGTTAGGATAGTTAAGTTAATTTTTAGGGTTTTGCTGAAATTTGACTGTTTTATTTTCTTTTTTGTGTTCCGTTTCCTCTTTGTATCCGTTTGTTGGATGTGCATTGATCAGAATGGTTTTAAGTAATTCAATCTATTTTGACAAATCTTTGACTAGTTATTAGAAAACTTTAGTTGTAAGTTAATTACTCTGTCCGATTGCATATAATTAAGTTAATTTATAGGTTTCTTTCCATTTGGCATGTGTTTGTTTAGTTATTATTTGGATCTAGGCTTAAAACTTAGTATTTATTCAAGTTTAATTAGATGAATTTGTCATTAGATCCTTAGTACCTTAGACCTTAGTTTAATTCAAGAAATAAATACCCTAGGGCTGCAAATTGAAACAAGTTTTTAGAAATCCTAATCACTTACTTTGTTTCTAGAAGGTCCAAAAAGACTTCTAGAATCACAATAGGATCAGAATTGTTTAGAATTGAAATATCTAGCAAATTAAAAGGGTAAAGCTGGATTTTTCCACATGGTAAATATCATAAGGTTCTAGTATTTTGGACAGTTGCCCCCATTTTTAGCAATAATGCTGAAATTAGGTGGGAAAAAGGACATACAACTGTCAAAAATGTTGTACTATTCTGACATTTTCAGAATTGGGTTAGAATATTTCCTTTTTTATGCCATTTTTTGTACACTCTATAAAAGAAAAAGAATTCACTCATTCTCACGGACACTCATTAGCATACATACCTAAAAGTTTCTCTGAAACAAAGATCCAGTCCTAGCTTTTTTCCTATTTTTTCCTTCTTCACAAGATTTGGAAGGAATTTTCTTTGAGTACTGGTTTTTGGAGTCAAGTTCTGGGTTGATACTAAAGTTGTGGGGTTATATACTGTTATTTTTTCCTCGACTACTTCTATTTGGTCATCACTGCTGAAATTCACTCTTCTATTTTCTTACCTTTAGCTAGTCTTTTAGTTGTTTTTTCTGCAATCAGTTATGTGAAACTCCCATGTAAATCTTCTTAGAATATAAAATGAGAGTTTGAATTACTAAATGTATGACCATGCTTTAATTCTATGTGTTCTTGGTGGGCTGACTATCATATCTGCTTACAGCTTCTCTCTGTGTTCACTAGTGGTTTTTGTTTGCTCATCTTAGATTAAAAGTATAAATCAGGACTGATATGGTGTCCATTGAGGAGTAATTTATATTGTAAAATTTGATAACTCGTTATTAAACACTTATTTTGTAGTAATAAATGATTATGACCTATTGTTTCACTCATTTGGTGTTTCTCATGGCCAATCTGATGCACAAGGAAAGTCCAGTGACTTTTCTCCTTGTAAATCATAGGGATTGATGGACAATACACACCACAGGAGCATGTTGAATAAGGATTAGTGTTCGAATGGGAGTTGAAAGAAGAACTACTATACATATTTTTGTTCATTGGTTATAGCTGAAATCGAAACTCATTAGTTGTAGTTAGTCAGCAACAGGGGATTTTTGAAATGTTTGAAGTTTAAATATCGGGGCAAATAAGGATTGGATTTCGGCATCTTATTTGTATAGCAAATTAGTTAATTTAGAAATTAACATTGTTGTAATATTTAAGCTTGTTATAATTAGATATAAGTATGGTTGATTTTGTAATGTTGAAGTGGTTATCCTTTGAGATTTTGGTGCCTACAAAACTTGTCGGGCTTGGCAAACACTCAGGCCCATATCCGTGGGGGTTTAATTATATCATGCTTTTCGAGTTCCGATGGTAGAACTCATCCAGCAGGTTGTGCTGGGTTCAAGCCTTTATGGGCCTAGGCCATTGGGCCTGGGCACTAAACCCAAAAGTTTGGCTCGATTATAAAGTTTATTTTGTACACATATAGTATGAATGTATGTATTTTATGTCTTGCAAATCATGTTAGTGAAATCAATCTTCGAATTTGGACTGTATTTTAAAGTTTTTGTTTCTGAATTTTCTATAACAAAATGAATCATTTCTGCAATTCTTTTTTTTTTGGCAAATAAGTAAGCTTTAGAACGTAAAGGGTAGATAGACCCAGCTACTAAATGATTGTAACTGGGGCCGCCTAATACGAGCTCAATGTGAGCCAACTCTTTGGTTAGAAATCAGGCATGTCGAGGCCTTTATATTTCACTTTTGGGCCAAATTCTGAGCCCAACGCAGTTTTCAAGGTTGATTAATCCTTTGCTAATTGATCTAATAGGCCACTGCCGGCCCCAAACCTCTTATCAAAAAATGATTAAAATGCATATACCCCAAAACATGTTCGTAACTAATAACTTCTGTTAAGTTCAAATTAGTTTTAAATTAGAACACCTGTTAGTTTGCCTTAATTGAGTACAAATTTTTTTAAAAAAAATAAATTGAGGTGTACCAGACACAAACAAAATCCATAACCAATGGCCCTCACATTAGTGTTAACTTAGTATAGAAAAACACGCTTTTAAACACTCGTAGTTTGTTTTAGGCACGTTTTATAATAAAATTATCATAGCTACGGGTACGGTTCTCATGACGTAGCTGTGATACCTAATTTCTAAATTCGGGAGTATATTTATGTGACCCCGTCCTAAATTCTAATAACTTTAATAAATTAAAGATGTTGTAAGTCATGGGTACGGTTTTCGTGACATGATTCGCAATGTGTATCAAACAAACAAGTGTACGACAATCGTAACTTGTTCCAGAATAGTTTCTTAAAATAATTAAAAGCAGTTTAAAAGTTTAAAAATGCACACTAGGTTTAAAACATGTAGTACAACAACAATAACAACAACAACAACAACCCAGTGTAATCCCACAAGTGGGGTCTGGGGAGGGTAATATGTACGCAGACCTTACCTCTACCCGAGAGGCAGAGAGGCTGTTTCCAGGAGACCCTCGGCTCAAAGAGGCAACAAGAGACACTATATTAGTACTATCAATAGACTCATAATAAAACAACATAAAATACCATAAAATCCATAACATAACATAAATACCATAAAAAACAAAGTAACAACAATATAAGAGATATAGGAAATACGAGAAAGATGTAAGGTATTAATACACAGCAGATAAAGCCCATCATCAGTAGTTGATCAATAGCATCCTAAGACTAACTCCTAACTGGCTAGTCTCACTCTAGTGCGCTGTAAAAAAGACATCACAATTTCCCTAACCTACAACCTTAAAACATGTAGTAAATCAGATAATTAGGCCAATTTTAATAGTTTAAGCGACCGTGCTCGAACCACGGAACCCGAAAATGCTTAACACCTTCTCCCGGGTTAACAAAATTCCTTACTTAGAATTTTTGGTTTTAAATAAAGTTGATTTCCTCGATTTGGGATTTTAAAAATAAATCGATGACTTGGGACACCAAATAAATTATCCCAAGTGGCGACTTTAAAAGAATTAAATAAAATTATCCCATTTCGAATAATGTCATTTAAGCTGGAAAAACTCCCTTATATCACCCTCTCAGGTGGTAAAAAAGGAGGTGTGACAGCTCTGGCGACTCTGCTGGAGATCAAGAACCCAGAATCTCTGGTTTAGGGTTTAAGAATTCGAGCTTAGAATAACTGTTATATTTGGCTTTATTTATTATCCGAATTCTACATGGTTGGGCCTAATGTGCTAAATGTCATTTTTTACCGCTTTGATATTATTTGAACTGTATATAAACTGTTACGAAACCCTTCTCTTCTTGCCTTCGAGAATGTGTACGCTGGCGTGAGTCCTCTTCTGTTAGTTTCATACCTTAAATTAGAGAGAGGCTCGGACAAGTTACAAAACCGGATGGCCTTTTGGTTCCCGGTACGTAGCCCCCCCTACGGCTCGAGTTGTCCTCTCAGGTACACCAAGTGTAGAACAATATACCCAAGTTTTAAAACCTAGAATAACTTAGTCTCATGTCGGATCCCTAGTAGGAAAGTTTGTTTGAATCATGTGCATTTGATTTTGGGGACTCAACACAGGGGTTGGGTCCGTCTAGGACGGGTGGATCCCAGAATCAAAAGACCATTCTGATGCATTTTTTATGTGCTATTTGTAAAATTATTTGCTTCGGTTTACATGTTGACTGGTTGCTAGAATAAGTAGGAAGTTGGAAAAATAAAATTGAGGTATGAGAGAGATGATTACCGCCCTTTGAAAAACCTAGTGTCCAAAATATACCAAAACTCTGCCGAAATTTTGAAAAAAAAAAGAGAGAAAAGAGAAAAAAGGAAGAGAAAATGGTTTCAAAATACTTCATGTTTTCTGTTATGTCAAAACTAACCAAATTATGCGAGTTTAATTCTTACCGGATGTGGGATACGTAGGCAACCCTCATCGAGTCCAGCCCCGTTTTTGCAAAAATAACTCAAAAATTTGAAAATGTTGTCATTTGTTGTCAAAAATAAAATGGTGATGTCGTTTTTGTCTTAATGAGCCAAACGCCCCGACGGGGCGCCGGAAGGCTGTATTTGCAAGAATAGTCGTCGAGGGTTTCTTTACCAATTTTTTTGCTACCTAGCAAGCACAGCCCTAAAATCTTCCTTTTCGAAGTGCTGAAGGGCCGTACTTGCAAAAGTAGCCATGTTTATTTAAATTTTTTTCAAAAATGACCTCTTTTATCAGTTTAATAAAATTCACTTTGTTTTAAACCAATCATCTTTATCTAAATGTGCAGAATGAGCACGAGTCAAAACTTACCAATGAAGGTCATGACCAATAATCCTTTGGAACTACACATGTGGTGGGAAGATTTGGGTAAGCAAGGACGAGACATGGTCAACTAGTATTTGGGAGCGCTCACCGGATTACTAAAGATTTAGCCTAGGGAGACATAATAAAAGCATTGGTTACATTTTGGGACTCGGCGCACAATGCTCTGCATTTTTCGGACTTTGAACTCACACCTACTTTGGAGAAGATAGCGGGATATGCTAGGTGTACTGAGGCTCTAAGACATAAATACCTGGTCGCTCCAAGGGCTATCACCCCGCACAAGTTTCTAGATTTGCTAAAAATAAGCAGGCAGGTCTAGTATGCAGATTTAGATAATGTGTTTTCCACTCTATACTTCATATACCGGCGGTACAGACACATAGGGGGATTTGAAAGCCCGGAAAGCAGAATTTGTATTAGAAGGAACCAACCAAAATGGGAAGAGCATAGATGCTTCGCTTTCATGGTGGCATTCTTGAAACTTCTAGTATTTCCCAGGAAGGACGGGAATATTGATCTACGGGTAGACGGAGTTGTCAATACTTTGATTACCAATGCCAAGAGCACTGTTGCACCTATGATAGTGTCTGAAACATTCCGATCTCTCATCGCTTGCAAAGCCGGATTGGATTTTTTGAAGGTTGCAATTTGTTGCTACAAATGTGGATGATTGAGCATATATGTCATCATCCTCGGTACATGAATTACAGGTCGACAAGGAAAAACTGCATAGAGGAGTTTGATACAAAGGTCGATGGGTTCAAGATGCCGGAAGGGGTCGTAGATTGGATATCTTGCCTCCGCTCCATAACTAATGATAAGATAGAGTGGACTTTGGGTTGGCTTCCTGTTAATGAGATTATATACATGCCTTCCATCGGTCCTCACTTCCTCCTGATGAGTCTTGGAAGTATCCAGCCTTATGCACCGTACCGGGTTTTGAGACAGTTGGGAAGATGCCAAATAATTCCCAAGGACAAAGACCTTAGCATTCATGCAGTCGAGATCCGTGTTGATGGTCAATTTCATAAAGCAGTGGATCGCCAGATCTGGAGTGAGTGCCAATACCTTACAGCAAACACCCGAGTGCGTGATTTATCCAAGGGTGAAGTCTCGTCCGGTTACCTTGCTAGGTATAAAAGAAGTGTTGAGTTCGGAAGACCAGCCAAAAGACCCCACCTCCAAGAATTTATTGAAGCATCAGAGGAACAATGGGATTGGCTGGCTAAAGAAAATGAGTATATGGCCACCATAAACAAGTTGGAAAAGCAAATCAGGGATCTTAAATTTGATAATGGTTTACAAGTTGCTGCAGATAAGGGTGAAAATAAGAAGTTGGCCCAAGAAAATGAAGTTCTCTAAGCCCAGATCCAAAGAATGAAGATAGCTGTCGAGAATCCGGAAAGGATCCAAACAGATGAAAGACTCATAAATGGTCTAAGGAGGATGATATGTGAGTACGGGAATGATTTGGAAAAATTCGAAGGTAGTCTGGAAAGAGCTCGAGCATAGTTGGCAAAGAACGTAGAGGGACGAGCAGAGTTTGTTCGGCAATTAAAAGGGAAATATGATAGAGAAGTCGCAAGCCTGAAGAAAAAGCTAACTACCCTCGAGAATGAAATGGCTGAACAAGCAAAGAACTTTAAGGCAGAAAGGGAACATTGTTATGCGATGATGTCTCGGCTAGAAGAGGACATGCAACAATTGCAGGGGCAAAACCATAAAGACACCCAAGTCCTGGAAGCGGGGTCTCAACAAATTGGACGCTTACTCCAAGAGAAAGGCATCATTAGGGAAAGGGTTCGAGCAATTGCTGACAATATCGTCATGAAATGCCATGAATGTGAAGACATGACTAGATCTACCTTCTTCGCCGCAGTGATGACCTTTGTTTGCCAAATAATGAATGACCTGGACCGCATCCAAGGAGATCTTTCATGTATGCCCGTGGCTTGATCGACTGATGTCCCGCGGGCCCCTGGAGTAGCTTTGGAAGCACTCATGTATTCTTGATTTTCTTTTCGAGTCTGTATTTCAGTTTCCATTTCTAGAGTCTATTTCGAGTCTGTTTTTAGTTTTTCAAGTCTTAGAAAGGTATGGTGGAGTCATTGTAACAGAAAAATTAGAAATTTTTATTTTAATGAAAAAAATTTGAAAAAAAACAAAAAATGTTTCTTTCTTTTAATTTCGAATTTATTCCTTGAACTACGTGATGATCTGATTTATGCAGCATCGTGATATGTAGGCAATCCTCATAGGATCCGGTCATGGTTTTAGATAACTCAAATAAGAGAGAAAATGACGAAAAGAGAAAACCAGAAAAAAAAACCAGAATAAGAGAGAAAACAAGAATAAGATAGAAAACAATAAAAGAGAGAGTGCAAAGAAAAGATAGCAAATAACAAGAAAGAGAAAAAGAAAAGAATGATGCAAAGATCTGGGAGATAAACAAAAGTCGGAATGAGACACGCAACCGCTGCAAAACATGTAGAAACACATTTAACTGTCTAGGTGCATTGCATTCCCCAATGTGTGATTCCCTATGTGTTAATTGTCTCAAACTAACAGGTTTGTTGTGTATGCTGATGAGATCAGGTTATGTTCTTTAAGGTGGTTGGTTTTGTGGTAGCCTGGCTTCGCACCCGTACTTTACAAGGTCCAAAGGAAGTGTCGAAATGACGTCAAAAATTCAGCTACCAACAATTACCCCCTCATATGATAGCTCATTGTTGGTGATCCCGATGTTAGAGTCAGCAGCCGCTGAAGAGAACAGGTCACTGCGCCGCCGCATGTTGGAAATGTGGGAAGCTTTATCTAATCGTAGAGAGCCGCCTAGTGCAATACCTGGTTTTCCTGAACTGATTCCCAGAACAAGTGGGACCTCCAACATCCCTATAAATTACCCGTCCACCCCATTCGGATACCCCACTATGTCAGCCCATTTCACCAGAACGCCTTTTAAGGTTCGTCCCCAGACTCTAGTTTCGGGAGTGTCTTCTAACATATTCACCACACCACAAACTTCGGCTACGATACGGTTAACATTGCCCATTCCAAGTTTTGAGTTGTCATCCTTTACTTTCCAAATACCACCTTTCCAATCAGACATGGCTCATTTCACCACCAATTCTTACCCTGAACAACCTCGGTATGAGTTTACCGTGGGACCAGAGAGAACAACAAAGAATCATGAGCAAGAGGAAATCACTCGAAAAATGAAAAGCATGGAACAAAGCCTCAAGAATATACAAGGCTTGCGTGGCCAGAAAAGTGTATCCTACGCTGATTTATGTATGTTCTCGCATGTTCATTTTCCTATCGGTTTTAAGACTCCCAAGTTTGAAAAGTATGACGGACATGGGTATGCCATAGCTCACCTGAAGAGGTATTGCAATCAGTTGAGGGGAGCGGGCTGGAAAGAAAAGCTCCTAATGGCTTACTTTGGAGAGAGTCTAGTTGGAATTGTGTCTGAATGCTATATGGACCAAGACATCTCCCGCTGGCACATATGGGATGACTTGGCTCGAGACTTTGTTAGACAGTTCCAGTACAACGTGGACATAGCTCCAGATAGAAACTCTTGTCTAATCTCAAGAAAAGGTCTTCGGAGAGCTTCCGAGAGTACGTCGTCGAGTGACGTGAGCAAGTTGCCAGGGTGAAACCCCCGATGGATGAAATCGAGATGGTCAGTGTCTTCCTGCAAGCCCAAGAGGTTGATTACTTCCAAAACATGATGTCCGTTATGGGCAAACCATTTGTGGAAGCCAAAAAGATTGGAGAAATAGTAGAGAATGGTTTGAAAACGGGTCGCATCCTGATCCATTCGGCTATAAGAGCTACTTCTCAAGCAATCCAGAGTAGGTCAGGGGGCGCGGCAAACCAGAAAAAGAAAAAAGAAGTGACAATGATGGCCTCAGGTTTGAGAAACCCCCGTCAACCCCGAGGTTACTTCAGTTCCTCCTCAAACACCCCGCAACATTATTACCCTCACCAAGATGTGGCATACGCCATGACTCCTCAGCCATATGCAGTGATGAATACCAAGCCATACGCTTGGCCACAACAACAGTATAACCAGAACCGAGCTCCACCTCTCGGAAATAACCCTCCTCACCAAGCTCGATATAATCCCTGTCCCCCACAAAATAATTTTCCATATAATGACCCTGCCCGTGAGCCACCCAAAAAGAACAACTTCACACCCATTAGTGAGTCGTATTCCAGCCTCTTCCCAAAGTCGGTCCAAATGGGTCTGTTGCAGCCCCTACCTCCAAACAGACAAAATCCAGAGTCGCCCTCCTACTGACCCAGTACCTGACGTGCTTATCATTTAGGAGCAGAAGGGCACGACACTGAGGATTGTTGGACCCTAAAAAGGGCGGTTTAAAACCTGATAGAACAAAAACGGGAAGTAATAAGAGATGAAGAGATCCCCAATGTAACCAATAACCCATTACCAGCTCACAACAATGGGATGGTTATTGGGATGATCTGTGAAGACAAAGAGTTTGACCCGGCTTTGAAAGTTATCATTGCTATTGCTAATGTTGAAAAGAAGACCAAAATGGTAGCAAAGCAAGCTAAGGATGAGAAGAAAAACAATCTCATTCCTCAAAGTGTAGAAAAGGTTGTGGAAACCAAGACCAAGGCAGTACCTTCTAAAGATGTCGTTCTATATGTTCCTAGAGCACCCAGGAAAGAAACGTTTGTGTTAAGACCCCCCAAAAGGTTTGAGAAAAACAAGGTCACGCTGACGGTACCAAAGATGTACGTACTAAAGGGGATTTATGTGGTGCGGGGGCCGGTAATTTCACCCAGGTTGACTGAGCCCATGGTTATCAGCCGCGTACCACAGAAGCCTATGAAGGATCCTACTGCCATACCTTGGAACTACAACAAAGCAGTAGTGACGTACAATGGAAAAGAAATCATGGGGGAAGTGAATGAAACAAACCCGTCTGGGAAGTACCTCAATGTGGAAGAAATGAACAATGACAAATAGAAGCGTTTTCCGCTTAAAAAGCCAGTCAATGCCGAAGAGGCAGAGGAATTCTTCCGAAAGATGAAAACTATGGACTACGATGTAATTGACCAACTCCTAAAGTCTCCTTCCCAGCTCTCACTTTTATCTCTACTCATAAGCTCGAGTGAATATCAGAAAGTGTTGATAAAAACCCTTAATGAGGCATATGTTCCGGTCGAGACCACTATTGAGCAACTGGAAAGGATGGCGGAATGATTCTTTGAAGTCAACCGGATTTCATTTAGAAGAAATGACTTGCCACCGGAAGGGGCTGCCCATAACAAAGCTCTTCATTTGATAGTTAAATGTGAAGGGTACTATGTGAAAAGAGTCATGTTGGATGGCGAATCTGGGGTTGACATATGTCCTCTCTCAACTCTGCAAAGAATGGAAATTGGGACTGAGAGAATCAGGCCTAACAATGTTTGTGTACGTGCTTTTGATAGAGTCAAGAGAGACACAATAGGGGAGATTGATTTGATCTTAACTATCGGTCATGTGGATTTTGAAGTCGCATTTCAGGTTTCGGACATGGACACCTCCTACAATTTTCTCCTAGGAAGGCCTTGGATCCATGCTGCAGGGGTCGTACCTTCTACTCTACACCAATTTTTTAAGTTTGAACACGAAGATCAGGAAATTGTGGTTCATGGAGAAGATGAGCAATCAATTTACAGGGACCTGTCAGTCCTATGTCTGGAGACTAAAGAAGGTAGCGAGCACATAGTCTACCAAGCTTTTGAGATTGTGGTCGCATACCAATGTGAGGAAGCAACCCCGTGTCCTCAACCCTTCTTGTCTAAAACATCATTCATCATGGTTGTCAGTGAGATGATCAGGCATGGCTACAAGCCCGGGAAAGGGCTCGGGGCATTATTGCAAGGCATTATGAAGCCAATCACCTTGACTTCCAGTGAGAACTTCTTTGGTGTTGGTTTCCAAGCTATAGAAGCCAACGTGAAATGGGCTAAAGAACGTAAAAACGACGGGTGGGTTCTACCTCAGTCGGTCCTGCATCTCGCCAAAACTTTTGTTAAACCAAGGTACATAGAGAAAGAAGATGGGGCCTTCACAACCGAGGAAATTGAGGACATCTGTAGGACAATGAGGCAAATATTATATGAGGCTCACATGGTCCAGCTGGGTGAAGGCTCGAGCACTGCTGAGGTGCAGTATATGGGGCCCAATGCCAAGCTTCAAAATTGGAAGGCTACTCCATTCCCAGTCAGGCGGGAATCCCGATAGTTCAGTCTTGCCATCTTTTCTACATTCCGAGATATTTCATGGTGTAACTCGAATGTCTTTAGTTTATTGTCTTTAAAATTCCAATGTAAACCCTTCTATCTTCAAATTCAATGAAATGAAATCAATATTTCATCGTCTATGAATCTCTTTCTTTACTCTTTCTAATTTTGTTATTTTTCTTATTTCTTCTTTCAGTTCTAATAATGCGGACTTAAATAGCATGACATACTTGCGGACTTCATGCCCATATCCTAACACGCTGTCTAACTGTGAAATAATGAATCAAGAACCAGAATACGATAAAGATGAGGCTTTTAGGGAAATAAATCGAGAATTGGAACAATTTGAGAATAAGACTAAGCCAAACTTAAATGAAACTGAGCAAGTTAATTTGGGTAGTTCAGAAGAGGTCCAAGAAACCATGATAAGCATTCACATGGATGAAAGGACTAGGGATGCATTGATACAACTTTTGTTTGAATTCAAAGACATGTTTGCCTGGTCCTATGATGATATGCTAGGACTGAGTGTTGATTTAGTGGTACATAAATTGCCAACTTACCCTGGTTACCCCCCTGTTCAATAAAAGCAGAGAAAGTTTAAAATGAATATCAGTGACAAGATTAAAGAAGAAGTCACCAAGAAGTTGAAAGCGGGTGTGATCCGAGTGGTCCGATACACCATATGGTTGGCTAATGTGGTCACACTGCCAAAGAAAGATGCATAAACCCGAGTTTGTATTGACTATCAGGATTTGAACAAAGCAAGACCCAAAGACAACTTTCCATTACCAAACATCCACATCATTGTTGATAACTGTGCCAAACATGAGATACAGTCTTTCGTAGATCATTATATTGGGTATCATCAATTCCTGATGGATGAAGATGATGTAGAAAAGATGGCCTTCACCACATCTTGGGGTACTTATTCTTACAGAGTCATGTCGTTCGGTTTGAAAAACACCAGGGCAACTTACATGGGAGCAATGGTTGTCATTTTCCATGACATGATGCACCAAGAAATTGAGGTGTATGTGGATGATGTGATCATTAAATCAAGAATGCAAGATGACCATGTTTGGGATCTGAGAAAGTTCTTTGAGTGTCTGTGTAAGTATGACTTGCAGTTAAATCCAGCCGAGTGCGCATTTGGAGTACCATCTGGGAAAATTTTGGGGTTTGTAGTCAGTCAGAGGGGAATTGAGCTAGATCCAACAAAGATAAATTCTATTCGGGATTTGCCTCCTCCGAGAACCAAGAAATAGGTTATGAGTCTGTTGGGTAGCTTGAATTACATCAGAAGATTCATTGCTTAATTGACTTCCACATGTGAGCCCATCTTTATGTTGTTAAAGAAAGATGCGGTGATTAGATGGACAGATGAGTGTCAGGAAGCTTTCGACAAAATCAAAGAATATTTATCGAATCCGCTAGTGTTGGTTCCACCTGAGTCGGAAAGGACTTTGTTTTTGTACTTGATAGTGCTTTTGGATGTGTTCTCGGGCAGCACGATGTGACCGGGAATAAAGAATAAGCCATATACTATTTAAGCAAGAAGTTCACTAGTTATGAAGCCAAATACAGTTTGTTGGAAAGAACTTGTTGTGCCCTAACTTGGGTCGCTCATAAACTTAGGAATTACTTGTTGGCCTACACCACTTACCTCATAAACAAATTGGATCCTTTGAAGTACATATTCCAAAAGCCGATGCCCACGGGAAGGTTAGCAAAATGGCAAATCCTGCTCACCGAGTTTGACATAGTCTATGTCACCCGCACAGCAATGAAAGCTCAAGCTTTGGCGGATCATTTAGCTAAGAATCCTATTGATGATGAATATCAGCCTTTGAGTACTTACTTTCCAGACGAGGAAGTAAATTTAGTTGAGGTAATTCCAGAGGACACTAATGCTTGGAGAATGTTCTTCGATGGAGATGTGAATGCAAAAGGTGTCAGTATTGGGGCAATTTTCATTTTGCCCACTGGTCAGCACTATCCGGACACAGCTCGACTTTGATTTTTTTGCACGAACAACACTGCCGAGTACGAAGCCTGCATTATGGGCATGAACATGGAAATCGATCAGGAAATGAAAGAATTGTTAATCATGGGAGATTCTAACTTGATTATCCGACAAGCTCAAGGTGAATGGGAAACTCGAGATGTCAAGCTTCTTCCATATAGGCAACATATGGAAGATCTTAGCAGACGGTTAAAATCCGTCGAGTTCAGGTACATTCCTCGGTTTCACAATAAGTTAGCCGATGCACTAGCTACTTTGGCCTCGATACTGCCATATCCAGGCAATGTCCACATTGACCCATTGGAAATCCAAATTCGAGAAAGACATGGTTATTGCAATACAGTTTAGGTGGAACCAGATGTTCAGCCATGGTATCATGATATGAAAAGATTCTTGAAAACATAGGAATATCCCGAGCAAGCTAGTGGAGACCAAAAAAGAACCATTAGAAGGGCTTCTTCTTGAGCGGAGAGGTCTTGTACAAAAGGACTCCAGATCTGAACCTTATAAGATGTGTGGATACCCAAAAGGCTGGAAGAATCATGAATGAAGTGCATATATGAGTGTGTGGACCCCACATGAATGGATAGGTCCTTGCAAAGAAAATCCTTTGGGCAGGTTATTACTGGATGACTATGGAAAAGGATTGCTTCAATTTTGTCCGAAAGTGTCATCAGTGTTAGGTAGACCTATTCATGCACCGCCTTTAGAATTACACCCTATGTCAGCACCATTATCGTTCGTTGTTTGGGGTATGGATGTCATTAGGCCAATCGAGCTGAAAGCTTAAAATGGGCACAGATTCATATTTGTTGCCATTGACTACTTCACAAAGTGGGTCGAAGCAGTCACTCTCAAAGCCGTCACTAAGAAAGCAGTGGTGGATTTTGTGCATTCCAACATTATTTGTCGTTTTGGTATTCCTAAAACTATCATTACGGACAATGCTGCAAATTTGAATAGTCATTTGATGAGGGAGATATGCGAATAATTTAAGATCATGCATCTAAATTCTACCCTTTATCGACCCAAAGCCAATGGTGTTGTTGAAGCAGTAAACAAGAAAATCAAGAAGATCCTTAGGAAAATAATTCAAAGTTCTAGACAATGGCATGAAAAGTTGTCGTTTTTATTGTTGGGATATCGCACAACCGTGCGCACTTCGGTTGGAGAAACACCATATCTATTGGTTTATGGCACTGAAGTCGTAATACCCGCATAAGTTAAAATTCCATCTCTTCGAATCATCGTTGAAGCTGAGATTGAGGATAATGAGTGGGTCAAAACCCATTTAGAACAGTTGACCTTGATTGATGAAAAGCGGATGGCCGCAGTTTGCCACGGGCAGTTGTATCAACAAAGAATGGCCCGTGCCTACAACAATAAAGTGTGGCCTAGAAACTTTAAATTGGTGTAACTCATTTTGAGACGTATTATCCCGCATCACAAGGAAGCAAAATGAAAGTTCGCTCCAAACTGGAAAGGTCCATACATTATTAGAAATTTTTTGCCGAAAGGGGCGTTGTACTTGGGAGACAGTGAAGGAAATGACCTGGAAACAGCTATCAATGCAGACGCGGTCAAAAGCTATTACGTTTAACCTTTCTACAGTATCTATATTAACCGATTGGGATGACGAAGGCTTTCATTCCCGCTACCCTAAACACTTCAACCCTTTGCTAACCCTTTGAGTTGGTTACCTTTCTTTTATTACCCCCTTTGGAACCCCAAAAAGCTTGTAAAAAAAAGTTTCTCTGAACTACGTTCGACTTTATTCTGAAAGGATACGTAGGCAGCCTCTCTCTGGGGTTCAGTCACACCAAAACAAAAATCCACATTCCCCTCCAAAATTGAAACTGGGGAAGAAGTTATAATGGTTTGGAGACGGTTCGCCAGAAGGGTTCCAAAGTTGTAATTCAATCCAAACTCTTCTTACCCTAAATCCTATTCAAGTCCTTCTGATCAATCAGTGAAGATGTTCAAAATAGGAAGATGTTGGTTACTTGGATCTAATACAATCAAATGAGAGAAATAAAATGAGAGAGTCTTATTGGTAAAAACCCAAACGGGCACCGTAAGGCGATGGTGAGCAGAGAAATTGAAAATGAGATAGTCTTGTTAGTGAAAACTCATAAAAGGCACTATAAGGCGATGGTGAGAAGAGAAATGAGAGAGGTGAGTTGGTGAAAACCTGCAAAGGGCGCCACTGATCGAAAAAGGGAATCACTTACAACCATCGGCACTAATAAGAGTCCTGGCAAGGTTTCTCGGTTTTGAGATATGGAATATGAATGGTCTTTATAAGATTGGGATGGTTGCACGGATCGGGTATCCAGTCCAAGAAGCATGTCATGTCTATTGAAGTTTGCATGCACTCCAGATAAGTCCTTCTTTCCTTCCCCAAAAGGGACACTTCTCGTTAAATTCATTATCATGTTCGTTGTTTACTTTTCTTTGAATCCCTTTCGGTCTAATTTTCCTCCAAAAACTAGTATAGAGAAAATATGGCAAGATTGGTTTTACAGGGTTTTGTTTGACAAAGGTTAAAAGTCAAGGAAAAACAAGCACCCAGCCTCAGCAAGTGCATCAACCCGATCCCGACTGGCCATGTTGGCCGATGCTCTGGAGTCCAAACGTTTGAAAATAAAGTCAAGTAACCATAAAGGCAAAATAAGATGGAAAAGGCCAAGACCCACACGGGTTAATCATTAGGCAGAGTTTGGGGAAGACCACGTTCCTGGGTTTAGAAAGGAAACCAATCTCCAAAAAGCCAGCAAGCAATGGATATTTCCATCGAAAGAGTTGGGCCGAGATCAAGTGATCAAAGCAATCAAGGCCACAAAACTGACCATCGTTTCGAACTAACAAATTGTTCTTTGATTTAAAAACAGGAAAATAGGTGCAGTCTAAAACAATCTTGCAAGAAGCAGGTGCAATCAAAGTAAGTTAGGCAAAAACCAAAACGGTTCTGTAGCTAAAGTTGACCTGAAAAAGGAAGTCCCTTTTCAAACTCTTCATTCATTCTCCTAAAAAAAAAAAAGAAGAAGAAGAAGAAAAAAAATTCAAAAAGAATCATGGTAGCCTAGGGTCCCCAATCTCTAGCTACGTTTTTCCAACATAGGGTCCCATTCCCTAATCGCTGCCAGCATAACCTGGTAGTCTTTTCGAGTATAGGGTCCCACTCCCTAGTTAACCTCCGACATAACCCAAGGACCTTTTTCTGGCATAACTCGATGAGTTTCCTAGCATAACCAGTGGACCTCCCCGGCATAACCCTTCACCTTTTTCCGGCATAACCCGATGACTTTCCTGGCATAACCCGTGGACCTCCCCGGCATAACCCGATGACTTTTCCGGCATAACCTGAGGACCTTTTTCCAACATAACCTGATGAATTTCCCATCATAACCCATGTACCTCCCCGGCATAACCCGAGGACCTTTTTCTGGCATAACCCGATGACTTTCTCGGCATAACCCGTGGACCTCCCCGGCGTAACCTAAGGACCTTTTTCCAGCATAACCTGATGACTTTATCGGTATAACCCGTGGACCCCCCCCCTCCCCAGGCATAATCCGAGGACCTTTTCCGACATAACCCGATGACTTTAACGGCATAACCTATGGACCTTTCTGGAATAACCCGGTCATTTTTTCCAGCATAACCTGGTAATTTTCCAAACTTAGGGCCTTCAATCCCCATTTGATTTCGTTTTAGATATAAGACTCCACTCTCTAATCTCTTTTTTCCCAAGGATACACAATCATGATTTTATTACTTTCAATAAATTAGTTTAGATTTTTACAATAACTCACAAAATTTTCCTAGTGAAAACTGGGGCAGAAAATTTCATTTGTTTGTTTGTTTTGGTGCCTGATCAGGTTTTTACCTTGACGCTCAAGTTTCGAGACACCAAAAGAAGAAGTCACAATCCAAATAAAAGAAAATAAAAAATAAGAAAAGAAGTTGAACTCTAAGTGAAGAAGCGGAGAAAAGATGTGGGCTGCTCAAAACACGGTTGAAGTCACAAGCTTTGCATGTCCCGCCTTGATCCAAAAAGCTGAAGAAGAAATGAACCAGCGGTTGCAGCTAACGAGCATCAAGATTTAGGTCAGAGTTTGCAGGAAGAACTAGCCAAGACTCAAGATTAAGCTTTAAAGGGTTTATAGATAGGAATCTTGTAACTCATAGTTGATAGGATTAGCTAGTTTAGCTTTTCATCTTTTATTTCGGTGTAATAAGGAGCTCAGCAAGTAGAAACAGTAGTGAAATCACAATTTTCCGGTAGTCCCAACTAACAAAACTTCAAGAACTACACTGACCTAATTCTTTTATAGCCAAGGATATGTAGGCAACCTCCGAAGCAAGGTTCGGTGAGACTTTTTCAAAAGATGCTTCTCATGGAGTTTCAAACGAGCAAATATCGCTCATAATTGCTCATATTATCTTTGCCCGAATACCCTTCGTATTTTCGAGAAAAGAGGGGCAGTTGTGAGCATGTGATTTTTGCCCTATACGAAATACTCCTATAAAATCAAAGAAAATAATTTTTTTCAATTATTTGCCATTTTATAGGATTTTTGTAGGATTTTATTAATTATGTGCATTTTTGTGCACGATTAATTTTTGTAAAAAAAAAATCAAATCATAAAAAATTATCAAAAATATCATGCATTGCATTTAGATTTTGTTTATTACATTTTTTAGAATTAATTAGTTAATTATTTGTTTTATTGAAAATGAAAATCACAAAATGCCTCATTTTTACATTTTTTTTAATTCTTAGATTAGTGATTTCTCTCTTTTAGTGTAGTTTAGTAATTGCTATAAAATTTATAATTAGATAATTAGTTTAATTTTATAATTTAGATTAATTTAGGATTTTTAATTAAAGAAAAAGAAAAAAAACAAAAGAAAAAGGAAACAAAAGGTTAATTGAAAAGAATGGATTTGTTTTGAAATTGGGCAATTTTAATGCCAAATCCGTTCCCAAATTTATCCAGGTCCAAGCCCAAATCACCAGCCTACCTGGTCCACCCCTGATGAAATGAAATGACTTCGTTCGCTGGTTTTTCAATCCTAGCCATTGATCTCCCATGATCTAATGGCTAGGAATTGGGCTTTCAATTCATTTATAAGTGTCCGAACTCCAAACACCCCCCTCCCCCCCCCCTTTGAACTCCCCTCATTTCCCCTTCGTCTCAATCTCTTTTGAAACCCTAGCCGCCCCTCATTCCCTCATCGGCTCCGCCATCGGAAATCGCTCCACGACAGTGAAAACACTCCAAACACCACCAAAATTACACCCAATAATCCCCTTTCCCTACCCTTTCCAAATCTCCAAGCCATCGCCTTCAAATCCTTACCAAACGCTTCAAATTTTAGATCTAAGTTCGGAATCCAAGAACCCTAAATCACCCAAATGGCCCTAAAATCACACCCCACAGTCCTCACACCCCTTTGAACCCTAAACTACAATCAATTCCCTGTTAATCAGTCCCAATCTCCTCGAATCTTGAATTTGAGACCCCAGAAACCCTAAATTACCCTTTTCGATTTTTGTTTGAGGATGGGTCATATGAACCCAAAACATCCATTAGTCGATTGTTCTGAACAAGAATAGTTGATTAATGGTTGAACAAGTTCATATCTCCCCCTTGAAAACGGGTCGAGTTCATGGCTGGTTGCTCCAACACGAACCTCAGGTCGTTTCTTCTTCTTCTCTTATTCTTCATTTATGGTATCATCTCCGCCTCTTGCCTTCATGTTCGATTAGCCTTTGTTTTAGTTACATCACAAATCATTATGTCTGTTACTGTGTTTAATATTTTCCTATATTTCATATTAGTTAAGAGCATGATGAATTTCATAGTTTTTTAGGAGTTTAATTTCAATTACCTAAAAGTTAGGATAATTAAGTTAATTTTTAGGGTTTTGTTGAAATTTGACTGTTTTGTTTTCTTTTTTGTGTTTAGTTTCCTCTTTGTATCCATTTGTTGGATGTGCATTGATCAGAATGGTTTAAAGGAATTCAATCTATTTTGACAAATCTCTGACTAGTTATTAGAAAACTTTAGCTCTAAGTTAATTACTCTGTCTGATTGCATTTAATTAAGTTAATTGTAGGTTTCTTTGCATTTGGCATGTGTTTGTTTAGTTATTGTTTGGCTCTAGGCTTAAAACTTAGTATTTATGCAAGTTTAAATAGATGAATTTGTCATTAGATCCTTAGTACCTTAGACCTTAGTTTAATTCCAGAAATAAATACCCTAGGGCTGCAAATTGAAACACGTTTTAAGAAACCCTAATCACTT
The DNA here is from genome assembly GCF_000393655.2 of Nicotiana sylvestris. Lineage (NCBI taxonomy): Eukaryota > Viridiplantae > Streptophyta > Magnoliopsida > Solanales > Solanaceae > Nicotiana > Nicotiana sylvestris. The sequence goes on along the minus strand of NC_091062.1, from coordinate 104,145,750 downwards.
ACTTTGTTTCTAGAAGGTCCTAAAAGACTTCTTGATTCACAATAGGATCAGATTTGTTTAGAATTGAAATATCTAGCAAATTAAAAGGGTAAAATTGAATTTTTACATAGGGTAAATATTAGAAGGTTCTAGTATTTTGGACAGCATGGATATCCTCGAGGGTTTCCCTTCGAGATTTATACTGAGCATATTCCTTGCTTCTGCTCTCACGGTCAAGAGCCCTTCCCAGCTCAGCTCGAGCATCGGCAGCGCCCTTCAAATAGACCGCCACTTTCTTGTCAGCCTTAGGGCGGCTCATTACGGCTTCGGCCCGAGCATCCACAACTTTGGCCTTCATCTTTAAAAGCTCATACTCGAGCCTTGTAATCATATTCGCTCGGACAGAATTGTTTGAACGAGCATTCCGGAGTTGCACCTCGAGGGCGGAAGCCTTATCCAAAGCATCCTCCTTGGTCGCAACTTGGACATCTGCCTGAGCTTTCAACTTGTTACACTCACGTTTGACCCGGCAAACATCGCCCCAAAGTTGTTCCAGCTCATTCGTTTTGTTCTTCAATTGAAATATCGGAATATTAATCTCCGAAAGTGGAAGGGGAAGCATACATCGATATGAAGTGTAGGTTACCTATCTTTTGAGATGGCTTTCGTAATTCCGACTTCGATTCGCCTCATACCACAAGTATACCAGCTCATCTTCCTTTTTCGTGCAAAGAAGCCTAAGGGACTTCTCCCCATCCAAAGCTTTCCGCATCCTGGCCTCACAGCAAAGTAGATCGGACTTAATCTTGTTAAAGGCATGCAAAAAAAGCTCAATTAGAAAGACACGAAACTGAAAGAAGCCTATACCATCTACTAAAACATACCATGGAGCTAAGCTGCTGAGCCTCACCAAAGGTCGAGCATACATCCGATGGCTTAGCTTCCCCCAAAGTGCCTTCGGTAGAAGAAGAGGGAGGCTCCGGATGACCCTTGTACCTCGAAGTACCTTCGATGGGAACAGGAAATGTTTTTTCGAAAACAGAGACCTCCAAAGCCGGAAGATCGGCCGACTAGTCCCTTTTGAACCTCAGAGAAGGACTCGCTCCATCGCGAGCATCCTCACACCTCGAAGACTCTTTCCGTTTATTATTGATCCTCGACCCCGAGGTTGGCAATCTCTCCTCCTCCCCTAAGGGACACGGCCTTGTCTCAGAAAAACCTCCAACACCTGTGGCGGCAGAGTTAGTGTGCTAAAAAGAAAGTACCTTTCTAAGGAAATAAGCCACTAAACACCTACCATGATGCTTTGCCTCCCATCTCCCTTTGGACAAGTCTCGCCATTTGCGCTTATCATAGGTGGAGCAAGCTGCCAGCTTACGAGATCATTCAGCTAGGTCAGGAACCTCATTCCGCAAAGTACCTTATCATCAGCAATATCTTCCAAAGATATGGGTGAGCCTGCGCCAGGGTAACCTGATACCTCTTACAGATGTCAAGCACGACATGGGTCATGATGCTCTCCTCCGAGGAAGGTACCTACAGTACCACTTCTTCTCCCCATCCACAATATTTCGTAATCATCTCGAGATGTTCCTCCCCTATTGAGGAGATGAACCTCGATGCATTCTCCCGATGCCCCTGAACGTTGGGAGGTCTCTCCAACGTAAAGTCTCTCCTCGAGACAAAGCACCTCGAGGTCAGCTCATTGGAAACCGACAGTGTACCACCGACCGAACGCAGAATAGAGGCAGAACTCTCCTCTCCTTGATGAATGGATTTCCATGTGGCAGCCATGGCTACGGTTAAATAGGAAGAGGAGGATAGTCTTTGAGTTGAAATGATGAGAGAACTAGCACAAAGAACAAAAATTCTATGAGAGGGATAGTTACCCAGAGTAGCAGAATCCCCAGTTAAGAAATGAGCAAATGCATATATAGAGGCGAGCGGCGACTGTTCACCTATCCAGAAGACCAATTAGGTCTTGCCATGAAAGCACCACTTTTTGGGAAATGTACTGGTAGGACCACCCTGGGGGACCCACTACGGTGTCACATGAATAATGTTGTCACTCGGTGCTTGGGAAATATTAAGACCTCGAGGATTTCTGCTATTATAAGCATCAGCCCCAAAGGAGTTATCGACCTAATCTCGAGATGGTTCCCGATCTCGAGGGTCCCGACTGCCCCCAAATATGGACTCCTAAGAGTCGACATCAAAATTTGAAGACTGAATTCTGCATGATCGCTGAAAAATAAAGAATGCAAGGTTGGAAACAAAAGATCTTTTTTTTACATTACCAAAAATATGTTTGTAAGAGGCACCTTTACAAGACATTTTTCCCCGAGAATACATACACAAAAATAAAAAAGAGAATGAAAGGCGACACAGGCCTACTTTTCATCGCCACTACCCTCTGAACCATCTCCGGGATCTTCATCTAAAGTGACTAAGAGTGCCAATTCTTCCTCCGAATCTTGGGGCTCCTCGATCTCAGCTGAGAGATCGGCACCTTTAGCATTGGCTTCCTCTAAGGCTTGCCTCCTTCCCTTTGCACGAGCGTAAGCGACAGTCCGAGTCAGATTTTGCTCAGCCTCCTCTGATATTTCTTTGGCTAGTTGATTTGCAGTGCCGGCATCCCTCAAATATGTAGCAGCATTCTCTTCGACCTCGGACTTGGCCACAGATAGCGCAACAACCTCTTCTCTAGTATTTTGGAGAAGACCCTAGGTCGATTCCAACTCTGAGGTCACAACCTTATTTCGCCTTCTAAGCTCGAGGATCGCCATGTTCATAGCAGCAACTTCTTCCCGAAGTCGCCCCGCGAGAACATCCTTCTACCCGATCTGCAAAGGAAAAGATAAGTCACTAAATATCGAATTATGAGAATGGCGAACAAATTTATGAATAACAAGTTACCTGCTCAGCAAGGCCAGCCTTTTCTCGGAGCTCTCCCTCCAAATTCGACCGAAGCTCGCTTAACTCCTCCTCTTTACGAGCAGAGGAGGCCTTCGACTCCTGCAGTCCCGAGGTGAGCTTCTCGAGCTCCTTTCCACGGCATGAAAGCTCGTCTTGGAGCCAAGAGAAGGCATGATCATACATCTTATTAGCCTACAACCAAATAGAAGAGTCAAAAAAATGAGGAAAGGTACTTGAGACTACAAAAGTGTACATAAAAAGCTATCACCTTCTGCTGGAACTTCTCCGCTTCCTCGATAGCGTTGGGAGGGTCGAGATCAATGTCCTCACTATCATCATCAACGCCATCAAGGAAGTTGTCAAGCTCATCTCCCCATTCAAGAGGACCATCCATGTTGGTAGCCTTTGGGTCCTGAGCATCCCTAAATTCCCCGAGTGAGAACCGAGGACCCAAATTAAGGCCACACAGGGCGTCGATATCGCCAAGGGGAAAATTTTGTCCCCCAAAAGCTCCATGCCCAGACCTTTAGAACAAGCAGCATCAGTCTCCTCGGCAGGGGATGCACCACATCCGGCCAGGGGCTCAGGGACCGTATTCGCGCCCTCCTTGAGGTCCTCCGAAGCATGGGCTCTAGACGAATCAACCATTCCTGACACAACAGCCCTCGGCACAGGCACATGGGGGCATCCGTGCCCGACCTCTTCCTTTGTACCAAAGGGTTATCGTCGTCATCCTCATCCTCATCATCGAAACCCACCCCGAAAGTTGAAGACGAGACCTCAGCCTCAGCTCGAGGCCTGCAAGACTTGGGTTTCTTTGATACGGGGGAATCGACAATCGGTGCCTTTTTCCTCTTCTTACCCTCATCGGGCTTAGAGGACCTTCCCTCGCTGGCAGGAGGCGATCTCATCTGCAATCCATTACGAAGTCCTGCGCAAACATATTAATCAAAGTTTATCAGCATGGAGGATATGGGGAAGAAGTATAAAACATGATAGAGGCGGCAAGAAGGAGTTTACCATGATTCTTGGCCACCCACCGCGTTTTAGCCAACTCAGGCTAAGAATGCTCAGGATAGGGGAACGAGGAATTTAATCCCTTAATCCACCCCAACTGGTTCGAAACAGATTTGGGATATCAAAGGGCAGCTGCATGAGCAAAGGGAAAGTTAGCTTTTTGAGAAGAAAGTAAGAAGACAGTAAAGCATACTCAAAGAAGAGGCACTTACATTTCATGTTCCACTCCTCCGGGAACGGCATCCACTCAGCCGGAATAATGTCCAAGGTCCTTACCTGGAGAAACCAGCTCATCCATCCCTAATCCTTGTGTTCATCGATACTCGAGAAAAAGGGTTTCAAAGACCAAGGGTGAAGCTTGATCAAGCCTCAAAAAAGGCGGGGATGTACAGCCTGATCAGATGATCAAGGGTAAAATTTGCACTCTTGGCTTCGCTAGAGAAGTAGCAAAGCATGTAAACTATCCTCCAGAAAGAGGGGTAAATTTGGCCAAGTGTCACCCAGTATTTACGACAAAAGTCTAGAATGACTGGGTCTATAGCCGGAGAAGAAGGGTTCGAGGAGTCGACAGGGCCCAAGATGAACGGGTATGTGCACACATAAAGAAAAATGGCCTTATGGTCTGTTATGCTCTCGTTAGAGCTAGGGATATCAACCAATACTTTTTCCCCAATCGGAAGTCCGCCCGGACTTTGTCTATATCTTTCACAATGCTGATGAACCAGGACACATGTTCGCACCGGCCCAACATAGATGAAGATCTCTCGATGGAAAAATCCTTCATACTATTAAACTCGGTGGGTGTACATTGTTCGGAGGTAGGAGCCACTTTGGGCTTACCCTTGGATTTATTCTTGGATGTTCTAGAAAAATAGGCAACCTCATCTTTCCGAGGCACTGTCTTGGAAGTTCTGGCCATGGCGACCAAAAGGTTTCTTTTCTCAAGAAAGAAGGCAGGAAACCAAGAGCAAAAGAAAGAAAGGCGTAGAGGAAGATGGATTTGGATTTGAAAGATTGAAGGAATCACCAAAGTGTAAGTCATTAAGCAATTAGGGTATTTATAGAAGCCATATGGGCAGTGGAGAAACCAAACCAAAAAATAGTTTGTAGGCTTCTCGATAGTCGTGTTGACGGCAATCTTTGTGCTGCTTTTGGGTTATGGCATTTAATGCTCTGATAGGCTGACATCATGAAGATAGTGCCTAAGGAGTAGGAGTTCAAAATCGTTTCCTATAATTTTATTCTATGAAATGCGGGGACTATCTGTATACGGCAAAAATCGGCAGTTCAATTTTATGGTCACCAAGGTGCCTCGAAGGAACTGCCTCCCCTGAAGGATCAAAGCTTAGCTCGGGCCCTGGCCTCGAGGGTTCTCGACAATCTACTTCGAGGTAGTGTAAGCAATGGTCAGCCTCGAGGCAGGGTAAATCAGTGACGTTAGTGGATCAGTGTGACGTTCCTAAGGCATGTGACTAGAGCTGGTAAGGTCTATTAGTCTAGTCCAAACTCGTACCATGGCATGAAATGGTTGTACCAACCCCATGTCTTTTTAATAAATGTATTTGTACTATGTTAGGATTTCCCCTCATATATAAAGGGGATCCTTGTCATTTTGTAGACATCGGATGCCCAATATTGAATACACAAGAACATTCTCTCTACTCTCTAACATATTCTCTTGATCTCATTGCTTCCATTTATTGCTTACATTCATTGTGTTCTATTTATTATTCATCATTTATTGCTTATCATTGATCATCAAGAGTCACCCACCTTAGCTCTTATAATTATTAATCCTCCCTCGATTTCTCCAAGCTAGCTACCCAACTCGACCTCGAGGCTTTATATACGACAGCTCGAGGCCCTGATCTCAAGCCGTTTGGTTTGACTATTACATCATTTTTAAGCTATAATCTTGCCTTCGAATCTTTTATTTATAATCTGTTGCCTAACAACTAGCATAAAAATAGATCAGGTATTTTTAGAACGACAAAATCAAATTTAATTATTATTATCATTTTCACGGTAAACATTAGCCTATTCATGCATATTATATCGTCCCTAGTCTCGATTATTGCTATTTGACATATCACATCATTGTTCGGGCTTGTATCATGACATATTAGCCTATGTGTGTGATACTAGAGAGTATTGACTAAGTGAGGCCGAGAGCTTGATATTGATTGATAGTATAGGATCGGGTTGCACGCCGTAACAAGATATTGATCATGCCTTTGATGGAATTGATATAGCACTTGGGCTCAGAAAAGCCCCACTAGAGTCTTTACACTGCCTATGAGCACAGTTGATGATATTGAGGGATGGATCTTCCCTGGACATGGATCTTGTCTGAAGTATTGGTATGGAGATGGATCTTCTCCATGAAGCTGGATTGGCATGTTTCCTCGGTACTGGGTGACTTATAGTCTGTGATGTATATATATATTCTGGGATGGATCTTCCCTGGGCCGAATGGGCCATATACAGTACCGCGTAGTTGAGCACTGTGAGTGGAAGTAGTATATGTAACATTGATCATGCTATCTATGCATTGGTACTTAGAGTTTTCCTGAGCTTTACACTCTGTATCGTTCATACTATGTTTAATTACTGCTGAGATATTACATGAACTGTAAGCATGTCTAATTTTACATATAATTAACTGTTGCAACCTGTTGAGGTTTGGTTCGTCACTATCGTTAGTCCATAGTTTGCACTTGTTACTTACTAAGTTGGTGTACTCACGTTACCCCCTGCACCCCTGTGTGCAAATCCAGGTATCTCGGGGCATGGTAGCAGTTGCTGATCTTGCTGGTTGGAGGCCTTCTGTGGAGATTGCGAGGTAGCTGCCTTGCGATTGCAATTCCGCCTTCTCCTTCCTTATCTTCCTTTAGTTTATTTGTTTGGATATTCTCAGACTGTGTCGGTCATGTTACTTCGAACAGTTGTAGTAGTTTTTAGCTCATGACTTAGTGACACCCGAGGTCGGGATTATGTTTCTTTCCGCTAGATTTGGATTTATAATTTTATCTTATCTAATTTTTGTTAAAATTCTGATTTTCCTTTAAGTTCTTATTTGAAAATGGAGTGTTTGGAAATAAGTGGCTAGCCTAGTATCACGATAGGCGCCATCACAACATGGTTAGATTTTGGGTCGTGACATGTTGGTATTAGAGCCTAGGTTACGTAGGTCTCACGGGTCATGAGCAGGTTTAGTAGAGTCTCGCAGATCGGTATGGAGACGTCTGTACTTATCCTCAGGAGGCTATAGAACTTTTAGGAAAAACTTCACATTCTTGAATTCTTGTCATGCGAATCTGTTGAATCTGGTAACTAAACTTCTGTTATTCTATTCTCTCACAGATGGTGAGGACACGTGCTACCGGTCAGGATGGAGGACCACCAGTACCACTAGTTGGGGCCGCTAGAGGCCGAGGACGCGGTCGAGGCTGCGGTAGGGGCCGGGGTGTGGCCCGCATAGCAGCTAGGGAAACACTTGCAGATCCACCCACTGCCCAATTCATGATTAGGCTCTAACGGGGGATGCTCCAACAGCATAAGCTCAGGCACCAACTATGCCTATTGTTATTTCGGGTTTTCAGGAGACTTTGGCTCAAATTCTGACTGTGTGCACCAGTCTTGCTAAGGAAGTTGCAGTTTCTACTACTGCAGCTACTTCTCAGGTTGAGGGAGGCACTTAGACTCCTACCGCCCGTACACCCGAGCAGGTTATTCAAGGACTCCAGACACCTGAGGCACCAGTAGCCTAGCTGGTTGCATCTTCTCAGGATTTTGTAGTTCAAGTTATGCCTAACGATGAGCAGCATCGATTGGAGAGGTTTGGTAGACTTCAACCTCCGACTTTCAGTGGTACAGAGGGCGAGGATGCCTAGGGTTTCTTGGATAAGTGTCAGAGTATATTGCATACCGCGAGTATTCTGGAGACTAGTGGGGTCTCATTTATTACTTTTCAGTTTTCTGGTGTTGCATTTACTTGGTAGGAGGCTTATGAGAGGCGTAGGCCTATTGGTGCACCACCCCTTGCTTGGCATCAGTTCTTCATTCTCATCCTAGAGAAGTATGTACCATATTCCCGCAGAGAGGAGCTGTGCAGGTAGCTCGAGCAGTTGCGTCAGGGGATATGACCATATCGCAGTATGAGATGAGGTTCTCTGAGTTGGCCCGTCATGCTATCTGGCTAGTTCCCACAGATAGGGAGAGGATCAGGAAGTTTGTTGATGGCCTCAACTATTAGCTATTGATGTTTTGACCAGAAAGAGTATTTGGCTCTTCTTACGAAAAGGTGGTTGACATTGCTAAAGAGATTGAGTCAGTTCGTCGCCAGGAGCGAGAGGAGAGAGAGGCCAAGAGGTCTCGGGGATCTGGTAGTTTTAGGGGTTCTTCTTCGATAGGCCAGTTTCAGCACAACAGAGGTCGTTCATTCAGACATGCTCTGCCAGCCCATTTAGGTCACTGTGGTGGGTCATCAGGCCATGGTTCTCATAGTTCACATCAGGGTCACTCACTCTCTCAATGCCCTTCCATCTCAGAGTTTGACTCAAGCACCATCAATTCAGGGCTCATATATACCGGGTTCTTCTAGTGGGCATCCCAGTGTGCGGGGCTCCCTTCAGTCCCAACCGCCACTTGCTGTGAGGGGTTTCTTCGAGTGTGGATATTTGGGTCACATCAAGAGGTTTTGTCCCCGTCTTATAGGAGGTTCATCCCAGGAGAGGAGTCAGCTTTTGGCTTCAGCACCAGTTACTTCCCCACCCACTCAGTCAGCTCGGGATGGAGGTCAGTCAGCTAGGGGTCGCCTTAGAGAGGAGAGGTCGATCGGGTGGTGGTCAGGCCCATTTCTATGCCCTCCCAGCCAGACCATATGATATTTCTTCAGATGCTGAGATTATAGGTATTATCTCAATCTGCCACAGAGATGCCTCTGTATTATTTGATCCCAATTCCACCTTTTCATATGTGTCATCATATTTTGTCCATTATTTGGATACGCCCCATGAGTCTCTTATTTTGTCTGTTATGTATATACTCCTGTAGGCGATGCTATTATTGTAGATCGTGTATATCGGTCGTGTGTAGTGACTATTGGGGATTTGGATACCCGAGTGGATCTCTTGTTTCTTAGTATGGTTGACTTTGATATGATATTGGGAATGGATTGGTTATCTCCGTGCCGTGCTATTTTGGACTGTCATGCTAAGACAGTGACATTGGTTATGCCAGGGTTGTCACGGATTGAGTGGCGAGGTTCGATCGATTATGTTCCCAATAGGCTGATTTCATTTCTGAAAGCCCAGCAGATGGTTGGGAAGGGTTGTCTTTCAGACTTAGCATTTGTGACGGATGTCAGTGCAGAGACTCCCAGCATTGATTCTGTTCCTGTTGTGAGGGATTTTCCCGATGTATTTCCTGCTGACCTAACGGGCATGCTACCAGCCAGGGATATTGATTTTAGTATTGACCTAGTGCCAGGCACTCACCCCATTTCTATTCCACTGTATCGTATGGCATGAGCGGAGTTGAAGGAGTTGAAGGAGCAGCTTCAAGAACTCATTGATAAGGGGTTTATTCAGCCTAGTGTTTCACTTTGGGGTTCTCCTATTCTATTTGTGAAGAAGAAGGATGGCACTATGAGGATGTGCATTGATCATAGGCAGTTGAACAAGGTTATAATTAAGAACAAGTATCCCATACCTCGCATTGATGATTTGTTTGACCAGCTTCAAGGAGCGAGAGTGTTCTCCAAGATTGATCTTCGTTCAGGGTATCACCAGCTGAAGATCACGGACTCTGATATTCTTAAGACAGCTTTCAGGACCCGATATGGTCATTATGAGTTCCTTGTGATGTCTTTTATGCTGACCAACGCCCCAGCAGTATTCATGCATTTGATGAATAGTGTGCTTCAGCCTTATCTTGACTCATTCGTGATTGTTTTCATTGATGATATTCTGGTATATTTGTGTAGTTAGGAGGAGCACGCAGAGCATTTGAGAGTTGTGTTGCAGAGATTGAGGGAGGAGAAGCTTTACACAAAGTTCTCCAAATGTGAGTTTTGGCTCAGTTCAGTGGCTTTCTTGAGGCACGTGGTGTCCAATGAGGGTATTTAGGTTGATCCGAAGAAGATAGAGGCGGTTCAGAGTTGGCCCAGACTGTCCTCAGCCATAGAGATGTGCATCTTTCTTGGTTTGGATGGTTATTACCGCCTATCCGTTCAGGGATTTTCATCTATAGCATCACCCTTGACCAAGTTGACTCAAAAGGGTGCTCCATTCAGGTGATCGGATAAGTGTGAGAAGAGCTTTCAGAAGCTCAAGACTACCTTAACCACACTTCTAGTGTTAGTTTTGCCATCAGTTTCAGGTTCTTATACAGTGTATTGTGATGCTTTGAGAGTTGGTATTGGATGTGTTTTGATGAAGGAGGGTAGAGTGATTGCATATGCTTCTCGTCAATTGAAGCCCCATGAGAAGAACTACCCGGTTCATGATTTGGAGTTGGTTGCCATTGTTCATGCGTTAAAGATTTGGAGACATTATCTGTATGGTGTGTCTTGTGAGGTGTTTACTGATCATCATCGCCTCTAGCACTTATTCAAATAGAAGGATATCAATTTGAGGCAGCGATGATGGTTGGAGTTGCTAAAGGATTATGATATTACTATCTTGTACCATTCAGGAAGGCCAATATGGTGGTCGATGCCTTGAGTAGAAAGACGGTGAGTATGGTGAGTTTGGCGTATATTCCTATTGGGGAGAGACCTCTTGCAGTTGATGTTCAGGCCTTGGCCTATTGGTTAGTGAGGTTGGATATTTTGGAGCCCAGTTGTGTCTTAGCCTGTGTGATTTCTCGGTCTTCCTTGTTTGATCGCATCAGAGAGCGTCAGTATGATGATCCTCATTTGCTTGTCCTTAAGGATGGAGTTCAGCATGATGATGCCAGAGATGTGACTATTGGTGATGTTGGGGTTTTGAGGATGCAATGTCGGATATGTATGCCCAATGTAGATGGGCTTTGGGAGTTGATTCTGGAGGAGGCCCATAGCTCGTGGTATTCCATTCATCTTGGTGCCACGAAGATGTATCAGGATTTGAGACAGCATTACTAGTGGAGAAGAATGAAGAAGGATATTGTGGAATTTGTAGCTCGGTGTCTCAATTGTCAGCAGGTGAAATATGAGCATTAGAGATCGGGTGGCTTGCTTCAGCAGATAGATATTCCTGAGTGGAAGTGGGAGCGGATCACCATGGACTTTGTAGTTAGACTCCCACGGACATTGAAGAAGTTTGATGCTATTTGGGTGATTGTGGATCAGCTTACTAAGTTCGCGTACTTTATTCCTATGTGTACTACCTATTTTTCAGAGCGGTTGGCAGATATCTATATTCGAGAGGTTGTTCGATTGCTTGGTGTCCCAGTTTCCATCATTTCAGATAGGGGTACTCAGTTTAATTCACAGTTTTGGAGGTCTGTAAAGTGAGAGTTGGGTACTCAGGTTGAGTTGAGCAAAGCTTTTCACCATCAGACGGACGGGCAGTCCGAGCGCACTATTCAAATATTAGAGGATATTTTGCGCGCTTGTGTCATTGATTTTGGAGGGTCGTGGGATCAGTTTCTACTGCTCGCAGAGTTTTCTTATAACAACAGTTATCAATCGAGTATTCAGATGGCTCCATATGAGGCTTTGTATGGGAGATGATGTAGATCTCCAGTCAGTTGGTTTGAGCCGGGTAAGGCTAGGCTTTTGGGTACAGACTTGGTGTAGGATTCTTTAGACAAGGTAAAGGTAATCCAGGAGAGGTTTCGTACAGCACAATCGAGACAAAGGAGTTATGCTGACAGGAAGGTCCGTGATGTGTCCTACATGGTTGAGGAGAAGGTTCTACTGAAGGTTTTACCCATGAAGGGTGTTATGAGATTTGGAAAGAAGGGTAAATTGAGTCCTCGGTTCATTGGGCCTTTTGAGGTGCTTCAGAGGCTTGGGGAGGTGGCTTATGATCTTGCTTTGCCACCTAGCTTATCGAGTGTGCATCTGGTATTTCATGTTTCTATGCTTCGGAAGTATATTAGTGATCCATCTCATGTTTTGTATTTCATCACGGTTCAGTTAGATGATGATTTGACTTATGATGTGGAGCCAATAGCTATTTTGGAGCGTTAGGTTCAAAAGTTGAGGTCAAAGGATATAGCTTCAATGAAAGTGCAGTGGAGAGGTCGGCCCATGGAGAAGGCTACTTAGGAGACCAAGCAGGTGATGCAGAGCAGATACCCTCACCTATTTGAGACTTTAGGTATATTTCTTGACCCGTTCGAGGACGAACGTTTGTTTAAGAGGGGAGGATGTAACGACCTGGCCGGTTTTTTCATGCGTTACCTCTCTGTTTCCCCCATTTTTGCTTCTTATTGTCTTGTTCAGTTGTATTATGTGTTATCGGGTTGGTTGGTTTGGGTTCGGAAGAGGTTTTGGAAGGGAATGAGATACTTAGTCTCTTTTGAGTAAGCTTAGGCTGGAAAAGTCAACTGGATGTTGATTTATGTGAAAAAGGGCTCGGATGTAAATTTCGATGGTTCGGATAGCTTTCGGAGGTGATTTGGGATTTAGGAGCATGATCGGAATGGGTTTTGGAGGTCCGGAGTAGATTTAGGCTTGAATTAGCGAAATTGGAATTTTAGCATTTTCCGGTTGATAGGTGAGATTTTGATATAGGGGTTGGAATGGAATTCCAAAATATGGAGTAGGTCTGTTATGTCATTTGTGATGTGTGTGCAAAATTTCAAGTCATTCGGACGAGGTTTGATAGACTTTTTGATCGAAAGCGGAATTTGGAAGTTTTTGAAATTCTTAGGCTTGAATCCGATGATGATTTGGTGTTTTGATGTTGTTTTGAGATTTTCGAGGGTTGGAACAAGTTTGAATGATGGTATGAGATATGTTGGCATGTTTGGTTGAGGTCCCCAGGACCTCGGGTGAGTTCGGGTGGTTGAACGGATCAAATTCATATTGGAGAAGTTGCAAATTTCTGTTGTTGGTGTTGCAGACAATTGGCCTTCGCATTCGCGAAGGGATATGGTGTGAGGCAGGAAGTTTGGCCTTCGCATTCGTGATGTGGGTCTCGCATTCGTAAAGGGTGGGGTTCAGCGTTCATCGCGAACGCAATGAGTTCCCCGCTTTCGCGCAGAGTATTTGGGGTAGCTGGGATTCCAGGAGCTTTGTGCTTCCCGTTCGCGTGTTGCCGCGTTTGCGAAGGTTTGATCAGCTGAAGCATCGCGTTCATGAGGGGTCTTCCACATTCAAGTAAGAGGATTTTTGGCCAACGAAATTTTTGTGCTTCGCGAACGCGAGACTTTGACCGCGTTCGCAAAGAAAGAATTTAAATCGTTGGGCAGAATGTTTAAAAGGCCATTTTCGCAATTTTTGGCTATAGTTCACCATTTTTGAGTCGGTTTTGGAGCTTCTTGAGGGAAATTGAAAAGGGAATTCAAGAGAACTTCTTGAAGGTAAGATTTATGGACTTGATACTCGATCCTATTGTGATTTCTACCTAATTAAATATGAAATTTGGGGGATTTGAAGCCTAAAATTGGGGAGTTAGGGCTTGGAAATTGGAGACCTTAATCAAGGATTTGAGGGGTCATTTGTTGTCGGATTTTGGTATTCTTGGTATGTATAAACTCATGAGAGTGTAAGGATTCTAGTTTTGTGATTTTTATTGAAATCCAAGACGTGGGCCCGGGGTCGGGTTTTGACAAATTTCAGGATTTTGATGTAATTTGAATATTTTCGAGAGGGCTTTATTCCCTTAGCATATTTTGATGGTTATATACTGATTTTGGTTAGATTCGGGGCATTGGAGGCCGAATCGAGAGGACAAGGCATTGCAGGCTAGAGTTTGTCTTGGCTTGAGTTAAGTAACACTTCTAAACTTGGTTCTGAGGGTTTGATACCCCGAACTATGTGTTCTATGATTACTATTAAGGTGACGCAAATGCCAAGTGACGGGCGTATGGGTGTGCACCGTAAGAAATGCAGCCTGGGTCATTCCAGAGCATCGCTTAGTGACTCTTTCTTGTTGATAACTGTGATGTATCTATGTGATTAAGTCAATGAACTGCAAATCATGCAAAACACCATGTTAAGGCTTCACGCCAATACTGTTGAGATCCGATAGGTCGTTTCATGTTGTCATGTCATTAGTTTCATTTATTTTCTATACTCAGTCTTGTTCATGCATATTATATCATGCCTCACTCTCGATTATTGCTATTTGACATATCACATCAATGTCCGGGCTTGTATCATGACATCTTAGCCCATGTGTGTGAGACTGGAGAGTATTGACTAAGTGAGGTCGAGAGCCTGATATTGATTGACAGTATGGGATCGGGCTGCACGCCGCAACAAGATATTGAGCATGCCTTCGCTGGCATTGATATAGCGCTTGGGCTCAGAGAAGCCCCTCCAGAGTCTTTACACCGCCAGTGAGCGTAGTTGATGATATTGAGGGATAGCTCTTCCCTGGATATGGATCTTGTCCGAAGTATTGGTATAGAGATGGATCTTCTCCATGAGGCTGGATTGGCATGTTTCCTCGGTACTGGGTGACTTATAGTCTATGATGTATATATATTCCGGGATGGATCTTCCCTAGGCAGAATGGGCCATATACAGTACCGAGTGGTTGAGCATTGTGAGTGGAAGTAGTATATGTAACATTCATCATGCTATCTATGCATTGGTACTTAGAGTTTTCCTAAGCTTTATATTCTGTATCGTTCATATTATGTTTAATTACTGCTGAGATATTACCTGAACTGTAAGCATGTCTACTTTTTCGTATAATTAACTGTTGCAACCTGTTAATGTTTGGTTCGTCAGTACCATCAGTCCATAGTTTGGACTTGTTACTTACTGAGTTGGTGTACTCACGTTACCCCCTGCACCCATGTGTGCAGATCCAGGTATCTCGGGGCACGGTAGCAGTTGCTGATCTTGCCTGTTGGAGGCCTTCTGTGGAGATTGCGAGGTAGTTGCTTGGCGACCGCAGTTTCGCCTTCTCTTTCCTTATCTTCCTTTAGTTTATTTCTTTGGACATTCTCAGACCGTGTTGGTCATGTTATTTCGAACAGTTGCAGTAGTTTTTGGCTCATGAATTAGTGACACCCGAGGTCAGGATTATGTTTCTTTCCACTGGATTTGGATATATACTTTTATCTTATTTAATTTTTGTTAAAATTCTGATTTTCCTTAAGTTGTTATTTGAAAAAATGGAGTGTTTGGAAATAAGTGGTTGGCCTAGTATCACGATAGGAGTCATCACGACATGGTTAGATTTTGGGTCGTGACATTATCGTTCTATTCGGTGGTTTAAGACTTTGAGTAGCTTCATATTATGTATTATGACTTGCATGTATGGTTGATTTTGGTTTTCGAGCAGTTCGGAATTGATTTGGAAGAATAATTCTTATTTTAGAAGCTTTAAGTTGGAAGAGTTGACCAATGTTTGACTTTTGGGTAAACAAACTTAGAATCGGGTTTAATTATTCAAATAGGTTTGTATGATGATTTTGAATATGTACACAAAGTTTGGTTAAATTCCGATGAGTTTTGGATAAGTTTGGGTAGTATGTTGATTGTTTTCGATTTCGATGTTAATTTGAGCATAAAGGTTAACATATTGAGCAAACGGCCTTTGATTCGTGTTTCAACCAAACCATGATATCTGTATCATAATTTTGGAACCATAGCAAATGGAATCATCAAGTTTTGACATCGTATGAGGAATATATGGTCATTTTACTAAGAAGTGGGTTGCTAGATTTTTCATATTAATTACGAAATTACCACTGAATTTATATTTAAAAATATGTACTACTTTCAAATATTGAAACCAACATATCTCTTTCATTATAAGGTCAAATGGAGTGATTCAAAAGCCTAACTTAACTGGAATTTCTCGAGGAATCCATTGGAGGCATCAAAAGTGAGTTTTTAGATTGTTTGGCATAATAAACGAGGAGAAGCATAATATCGAGGATTTATTTATTTGGTCATATTTTAAGTTGGGGAGATCGGATTTGGGAGATTTTGGAGGTGATTTTCACCACATGGATTAGGGTAAGTGTTTTATACTCCGTTTTGGTTATATTTCATAAACTCATCTTTGTTTTTGGTATTTGATTGATGACTTTAAAGAGAAATTTGAGGGGTTTTGTCTAAAATTTCATAAAGTGAATTTCTGAGTTTTGAGCTCCGATTGAGAGTCATATTTGAGTGAAACTAGTATGGTTGGACTCATAATTGAATGGGTTATCGGATTTTATGAGTATTGTCAGATTCCGAAGTACGGGCCCGTATTTGACTTTTTTGTTGATTTTGAGATTTTAATTAAAGATTCCACCTTTATCGATTGTGTTTGTTTCCTTTGGTATTATTTGATGTTCTTGAGTTGTTTATGGCTAGTTTCGAGCCGTTCAGAGATTGGTATGTGCGGAATGGTATTTTTGGATTATTTTTTGGCTTGTTCGATATTGGATTCGGCTTGTTCGAGGTAAGTAATACTTCTAAACTTGGTTCTAAGGGTATGAATCCCTGAACATACGTGTTATGAGTTTGGTGTTGAAGTTAGCCACATGCTAGGTGATAGGTGTGTGGGCGTATGCCGTGTGAATTATGACTTGGTGGATTCTATGGTACTGTGTAGTTACCAAATCTTGTTTCTATACATGAAATTTCTACGTGTTAGAGTAATTGAGTTGTGATCCATGTTAGAAACTATGTTTAGGCTATATGCTTATTCTGTTGGGACCCACTGAGGTCATTTCTGTTGTTGAGTTATTTGCTTAAATTGCAATTCATACTCAGCATATTCATTCATTTTCATATCATATCTCAGCCTCTATTATCATTTATTGTTACATCATGTATCCTTGTTTGGGTTGATTAGTATGAAATTTGTGAGCCCAAGAGACTGTAAAGATTGATGACTGAGTTGAGGCCGAGGGTCTGATTGTGATCGGCCTGCACATTGCAGCAGGTTTTATTGATTCATGATGGGATCGGGCTTCACGCTGCAGCAGGCCATGTTGGCTTATATTAGCGCTTGGTCAGGATCTGCCCCTTCGGAGTCTGTCATATAAGCAGTAAGCGCATGTACCGAGTGCCGAGTGGTTTAGTCTACCGAGAAATGTACTGAGTTATTGAGTGTGAAATAGTGAGATTAAGTATTTTGAAAGTGTGAGCACATGAGCTCATCACTGTGATGCGTTACATTTGAAATACATACTTGACATGTAGGCATAGAGATGCATTTCCTCATGCTACACGGTTTTATGACATTAATGACTTCACATGAACATGGACATGTAGGCATAGAGATGTACTTTCCTCATGCTATTTGAGAATGAAATATCTTATCTGTTGTTGAAAGTTTTTGGGAAAAATCAAAGTTTTTAGATTTATTCATATTTTGGTGATTTCGGTGAAAGATTTTGGTTTTACTATTATACCTGAAAAGTATGCCTATTTTCCGTAACTGTGAACGACCTGAGTATCATATCTTTGAGTTTGCTTGTATTACTTTTTTATCATATTATAACGAGTTATTCTTGGCTATCGGTGTTGAACTCTTACTATTGTCCAAACTCGTCTCTGCTTTCAACCTAAGATTAGGTTTGTTGCTTATTAAGTACATAGGGTCGATTTTACTCATACTATACTTCTGCACCTTGCATATAGATTTTGGAGTTGATGATGGTGTGTATGGTGGGAGCTGGTATTGAGATGTACCTGTGTTCTAGTTATAGTTGCCTCTAGTTCTTGGTAGCTTTATATTTATAAATCTATTTATGTACATTTCGAACAGATGATGTATTTATTTCATACCAGCTTTATACACTCTAATTCTTAGAAGATCATGATTTGTACTACCAGTTTTGGGGAGTTGTATAAAATTCAGTTATTTCATTCTTGACTCTTATCATTATCATTATATTGTGGTTTATTATTAATTGGCTTATCTAGCAGGTTGGGTTAGGTGTCATCACAACTAGTTACATTTGGGGTCGTGACAAGTTGGTATCAGAGCTTTAGGTTAATAGGTTCTACGAGTCATGAGCAAGTGTCTAGTAGAGTCTTGTGGATAGGTATGATGACATCCATACCTATCTTCGAGAGGCTACAGGGCATTAAGACAAACTTCCTATCTTTCTTTCATTATCGTGTGGCATTGATTCAGCTTGAAGCGTATCTCTTTAAATTTCCTTTCACTCACTCATATGCATATATGAGTGCTCGGTATCAACTGTGCATCGACGGTATCAGTTGTGCATCGACGACTCAGTATCAGTTGTGCCCGATTTGGACCGCATATTAGGCTCGGTATTTTTAGTTGTGTGAGCATGTACTTTGGACTTCTATTTCTAGTGGTGTCCCTCGAGTGGGACTGGTGGCTCGGTGAATAGTTGGATGGATATATGATGAGTAGGATATTACTGCAAGATGTGTTCAGATGGTTTGAATGTAACAGGAAGAGTTTGATTGAGATATGAAAAGGACTATTGGATGCTCGATTTCTGTGGATATGTCATACAGTCTTGAGTTATGAAGGTTTTTGAGAGATTCTTTCGTGTTATTTCATTAGTGGAACGAAGTAGATTTTCATGTCTTATTGATGAGTTCAGACTCAGGAATATTAAGTGATTGCATAATAGTTGTGACTGTGAAAGGGTATAGAGAGATGTCAGTTTGAGGCTAAGCAGGTGGGTTATCACCTACGGGGTAATCTATGAATATGTGATCATTATGATGTATTGTGTAGGCTTTTGTTTCCACCAGTGGGCATAGGTGTTACAATTTGAGTTTGGATTGGTTGAGAAAGGTGACCTAGCCATCAGGAGGATAAATGCGAGCTTAGCAGATGATTTGAGGTATTATATGGTTTGTGTTACATGAGCTTATGAAGGATTTAGTTGAATCTCACTGCGGTATTATGTCAATAATAGAGTATCAGCATTGTGAGTTATCGAGTGTTATGATCTACGGCTTTGAGCCAAGTGCGGGAGTCTGTTATCGACGATTTGATTGCATGGTTACGTGTTGTATTGGTTTTGATATAAGGCATATTTGTGGATCGGTTATGACTTGCAGAGGCTAGTTTTGAGGATGACTTAAGCAAGGAAATTTCTGGATGCATGGTGTATTACTCTTTATAAGTATATGGAAATCATAGAATGATTGAGTTATTATTCGTGAAGGATGTAGTGTGCATGGAGTAGGAATTTGTTCGGTTACGTTAAGGTGAGGTTACTTCATTGGGTGTTGTCATGTTAATGGAGCACAGGTCGTTCGGCCCATTTAGGCGGTGCAATTGAGATTTGAGCACAGTGGATGACTCTCGAGAAGGTTCTAATGGATTTAAGATTTATATGTAACAATTGAGAATTTTTCAAATTTGTATATGGCTAGAATCTAAGTTTTATATTGGATGGTGCCGAGACTCGCGGTATTTCTATATCATGGATTCTACATTTCAATATCATGAAGGTAGATCAAACGAATTTAGATTCACATAAGGTCTCTTCAGAGTGGGTGTCTCGATTGTGGTACTTTTGTGGTGATTAAAAGGGAATATAGAGGCTTATGGGCCTTTAGGCAGTGTGGTTTTATGCTAGGATCTCTTGTGGTGAGCTTTGGGTAAGGATCGTGGTGTTTTGGCAAGGAGAACTGTCAACTTGAGGGTAATTTAGCAAGATAGATGCGGTGCGTCCTATGGGATTGAGATTTGCATGTACAAGGTGGCGGTTCGGTTTTGGAGGGAAGGTCATGAATTTTGGAAAACATGGACAGTTCTGATGCTTAGATGAATGATATAACTACTTGGTATTGACTGAGAAGGGTGCGCATTTCAGAAGGTGCACTGTGTTCTAACTTCGGATGCTTCATTGGTATTGAGGTACTCGTCTGGTTGATCGACTATTGATGTTCTTTTTCTATGTGGCACGGAAGAATTATGGAAGTATTTCTCGTAGAATGATTATGTATGAAGGATGTGTCAGTCACTTGAGTGGTGGACATGGGATCAAATCTGGTGATTCTTTTGTATTCTGGTCGATTGGAGACTAGAAGTCTTAGAGGCAAATTGCTCCTTGGTTGCGGACTGTCAAGGTATGGCCTAAGTCAGATATCTAATAGTAGGTGTTATTGTTAGGCCATTGAGGACTCTTGGAGGGTTATTTATCTATTTGTGCATGATCGGAGTCGATTTGGGGGCCCGTTGGTAGGCCAATAAGGATGTGTTTTCTACACCGGGTCGGATTTGTTGACTCAACACTGTTATTATTGAGGGGTGTGTCATTCAGTTAGAGTTGAGATTGTTCGCGTTTCGATATGTTCTATGTGTTACTCTTCTATGCTATAATGGGTTGTGATTTGTTGGTTATACACACACTTGATGTGTTTCTACTTCAAGCAAGATGGTAACCGAGGTAGATTAGTCGGTTGCGCCATGATTATGGTCTTTCCTATTGATGGTATATCGTGCTATCCATTCCTTCATGATTATGGTCATGCACTTTGTGTGGTTGTTTTTGACTTGCTTATGCTTGTTGATTTTGAGCACTGGGGCTCGAGGTATTTCATATGGACCGGTGTTTAGATGGGGTCACGCGTTGCAGCAGAGTATGTTGAGATATGATCATTTGTATTAGATTCGCATGTCTTGGTTATACTATGTGTGATGGGTTCATAGCATTGCGTTTGTGGTGGTACATGTTGATCCTGCGAGACGGATCTCTCATTTGGTTCATTTTTTTTTCATGTTTGAGTACATTGGAATTGTTGCTTATTGGTGCACGGATTGCACGGTTTATGTCTTTAGGTTGTATTGGTGGGGCATGTCCTTAGAATAACTATGTTTGATGAGATGAGGTCATTGGACCTAGAATAGGAAGCTATTATGGTAAAAGTTATTGTTGTGAGCATCTGAGTTATGTAGTATATCATGTGATTACATCTTGGGTTATGGTTATAACTTGATACAGCTTGTTCAGACGTATTGTCCCGGTCGTGATGGTGCCTCTCGTGAAGACAAGGCCAGCCGACACAACACCCAATTCATATTAAACAATTATAATAACACAGTATAAATCATTTATATGCTATTACTCCCAAAATAAAAGTGAACAAGTACAATTTGCGGAAACCTACACAGCCCGACATCGGGGGTGTCACCAGTCCTGAGCATATAAACATGTGTCTAAGAGTCTGAAAAAATTTATACAGTTTATTACAGAACTAGAAACAGAAAGTGAGATAGGAGGGAGAAACACTGGGCTGCGAACGCCGAGCAGCTACCTAGTAGACTTTGAATGGCCTAATGGGAGCAATCAACCCTCACTAGCGGGACCTGAAGCTCTTGAATCTGCACACAGGGTGCAGGAAGTAAAGTGAGTAATCCAACTCAGTGATTAATAATAATAAATGAAGACTGAGCGATAAGAAATCACGTAAAACACAACAACATGCTATAAAGAGGCAGTGTAAAACCAATAAAATGCAATAAAATAGTGAAATCTTATAAAAACACCTTAGTTCAGTACAAGCTTCTTTAAAATACCTTTTTAACAGTTAAACAAGTAAATGAAAAGCAGCTAGAAAAGATAAACACATAAAATCCGCCCCTCGAGCACAATGTCAACAGAATCAGCCCCTCGGACAATAACATGGAACAACACCAGCCCATCAGGCTATATCACATATCACACTGGGTACCCGCGCTCACTGGGGGTGTACAGACTCTGGGAGGGGCCCTTACGGCCCAAGCGCAATGTCAAGCCATCTTGTGGCATAATCAATAGGCTCCCAACCTCATATAAAGCCATATTGTGGTGTACAACTCAGGCCCCCGGCCTTATAATCATAATCAGTACAACACTGTTGCGGCTTGCAGGTCGATCCCATAATAATTCTCACAACACAGGCCCTCGGCCCTACTCAATCAGAAATCTATAAAAGCCACTCGGGCACAGTAAAACATGATGTTATGCCCAAAATATTATATAAAGTGTTAAAACAGAGTAAACATGGCTGAGTTATGAAAACAGTAAAATATAGCATGACTGAGTATAGATATAAAAATCAAACAGTGAGGAAATAGCAGTAAAAATTCCTCTTACGCGAACGCGATGCCTCAGCAGCTCAAACCATCGCGAACGCATCTGCTCTCTCGCGAACGCGATGCTTCCTGACTCCAACCCTTCGCAAACGCGGGACCTCCCTCGCAAATGTGAAGACCAAATATCCAGCCTCACATCTCAAACCTTTGCGAATGCGAGGCCAATCGCTAACGCGAAGGCCAACAGTCTGCAACACTCACAGCAGATTTCTGCAAATTTTCACAACTTGAAATGGTCCGTTTAACCACCCAAAACTCACCCGAGGCCCTCAGGACATCAACCAAACATGACAACCTATCCCATAACATCATTCAAACTTGTTCCAACCTTCGGAATGCTCAAAACAACATCAACACACCAAATTTGCATCGGATTCAAGCCTAAGAATTCCAAAATCTTCCAAATTTTGCTTTCGAACAAAAGGTCTATCAAACCACGTCCGAATGACCTGAAATTTTGCACACACATCCCAAATGACACAATGGACCTATTGCAACTTCCGGAATTCCATTCCGATCCCTATATCAAAATCTCACCTATCAACCGGAAAACGCCAAAATTCCAATTTCGCCAATTCAAGCCTAAGTCTACTCCGTACCTCCAAAACACATTCTGATCACGCTCCTAAGTCCCAAATCACCTCCCGAAGCTATCCGAACCATCGGAACTCACATCTGAGCCCTTTAACACATAAGTCAACATCTGGTTGACTCTTCCAACTTAAGCTTACTTAAAAGAGACTAAGTGTCTCAAAACTTACCTAAACCTTTCCGAACCCAAGCCAACCAACCCATAACATAAAATACAGCTAAATAAGGCAATCAGAAGCAAGAATGGGGGAAACAGAGCGGTAACTCATGAAATGACTGGTCGGGTCGTTACATCCTCCCCCTCTTAAACAAACGTTCGTCCTCGAACGAGTCAAGAAACATACATGAAGCCTCAAACAGGTTAGGATATCTTCTCAGCATCTCCCGCTCGGTCTACCAGGTAGCCTCCTCCATGGACCGACCTATCCACTGCACTTTCACTGAAGCTATATCCTTTGATATCAACTTTCGAACTTGACGCTCCAAAATAGCTACTGGCTCCACATCATAAGTCAAATCATCATCTAATTGAACCGTGCTAAAATCCAGAACATGAGACAGATCCCCAATATACTTCCAGAGCATAAAAACATGAAATATCGAATGCACACTCGACAAGTTGAGTGGCAAAGCAAGCT
Organism: Nicotiana sylvestris; assembly: GCF_000393655.2. NCBI lineage: Eukaryota > Viridiplantae > Streptophyta > Magnoliopsida > Solanales > Solanaceae > Nicotiana > Nicotiana sylvestris. The sequence goes on along the minus strand of NC_091062.1, from coordinate 104,122,421 downwards.
CATAAGCCACCTCCCCAATCCTCCAAAGCATCTCAAAATGCCCAATGAACCGAGGACTCAATTTACCCTTCTTCCCAAATCTCATAACACCCTTCATAGGTGAAACCTTCAACAGAACCTTCTCACCAACCATGTAGGACACATTACGAACCTTTCTGTCAGCATAACTCTTTTGTCTCGACTGCACTATACAAAGCCTCTCCTGAATTACCTTCACCTTTTCTAAAGCATCCTGCACCAAGTCTGTCCCCAATAGCCTGGCCTCACCCGGCTCAAACCAACTAACTGGAGATCTACACCGCCTCCCATACAAAGCCTCATATAGAGCCATCTGAATACTCGACTGGTAGCTGTTGTTATAAGCAAACTCTGCGAGCGTTAGAAACTGATCCCATGACCCTCTGAAATCAATGACACAAGAACGCAACATGTCCTCCAATATCTAAATAGTGAGCTCGGGCTGCCCGTCCGTCTGAGGGTGAAAAGTTGTGCTAAACTCAATTAGAGTACCCAACTCTCGCTACATAGACCTCCAAACCTATGAAGTAAATGGAGTGCCCCTATCTGAAATAATAGAAACTAGGACACCATGCAAACGAACAATCTCCTGGATATAGATCTCTGCTAACCGCTCTGAAGAATAGGTACTACACACAGGAATGAAGTGCGCGGACTTGGTCAGCCGATCCACCATCACCCAAATAGCATCAAACTTCTTCAAAGTCCGCGGGAGCCCAACTACAAAGTCCATGGTGATCCGGTCCCACTTCCACTCTAGAATATCCATCTGCTGAGCAAGTCACCCAGTCTCTGATGCTCATATTTCACCTGCTGACTATTGAGACACTGAGCTACAAATCCCACAATGTCCTTCTTCATTCTCATCCACTACTAATTTTATCTCAGATCCTGATACATCTTCGCGGTACCCAGATGAATGGAATACCACAAGCTATGGGCCTCTTCCAAAATCAACTCCCGAAGTCTATCTACATTGGGCACATATATCCGACCATGCATCCTCAACACCCCATCATCACCAATAGTCACATCTTTGGCATCATTGTGCGGAACTCTGTCCTTAAGGACAAGCAAATGAGGATCATCATATTGGCGCTCTCTGATGCGATCATATAAAAAAGACCAAGAAATCACATAAGCCAAAACCCGACTGGGCTCCGAAATATCTAACCTCACGAAGCAATTGGCCATGGCCTGAACATCAACTGCAAGAGGTCTCTCCCTAACTAGAATATATGCCAAACTCCCCATACTCATTGCCTTCTAGCTCAAAGAATCGTCCACCACATTGGCCTTCCTCGGATGGTAAGAAATAGTAATATCATAATCCTTTAGCAACTCTAACCATCTCCGCTACCTCAAATTGAGATCCTTCTGCTTGAACAAGTGATGGAGGCTACGATGATTAGTAAACACCTCACAAGACACACCATACAAATAATGCCTTCAAATCTTCAACACGTGAACAATGGTAGCCAACTCCAAATCATGAACTTGGTAGTTCTTCTCATGGGGCTTCAACTGGCGAGAAGCATAAGAAATGACTCTACCCTCTTGCGTCAACACACATCCAATACCAACTCTCGAAGCATCGCAATACACGGTATATGAACCTAAAGCTGATGGCAAAACTAACACTGGAGTTGTGGTCAAGGTAGTCTTGAGCTTCTGAAAGCTCTTCTCACACTCATCCGGCCACCTGAATAGAGCATCCTTTTGAGTCAACTTGGTCAAGGACAATGCGATAGATGAGAATCCCTGAACAAACGGCGGTAATAACCCGCCAAACTAAGAAAGCTACGAATCGCTGTGGCTAAGGACGGTCTGGGCCAACTCTGAACCGCCTCTAACTTCTTCGGATCAACCTAAATACCCTCACTGGACAGCACGTGCCCCAAGAAAGCCACTGAACTTAGCCAAAACTCACACTTGGAGAACTTTGCATAAAGTTTCTCCTCCCTCAATCTCTGCAATACAACTCTCAAATGCTCCGCGTGATCCTCCTGACTATGCGAATACACTAGAATATCATCAATGAAAACTATGACGAACAAGTCAAGATATGGCTGGAACACGTTATTCATCAAATGCATGAACACGGCTAGGGCATTGGTCAGCCCAAAAGACCACCAAGAACTCATAATGACCATATCGAGTCCTCAAAGTCGTCTTATGAATATTCGAGTCCTGATCTTCAACTGGTGATAACCTGAACAGAGATCAATCTTGGAGAACACTCTCGCTCCTTGAAGCTGGTCAAACAAATCATCGATATGAGGCAAAGGATACTTGTCCTTGATTGTTACTTTGTTCAACTGCTTGTAATCAATGCACATCCTCATAGTGCCATCCTTCTTCTTCACAAAAAGAACCGGCGCACCCCAAAGCGACATACTAGGCTGAATGAACCCCTTATCAAAAAGTTCCTGAAGCTGCTCCTTTAACTCTTTCAACTCCGTTGGTGTTATACGATACGACGAAATAGAAATAGGTTGAGTGCCTGGCACCAGATCAATACCAAAATAAATATCCTATCCGGTGGCATGCCCGGGACGTCTGCAAAAAACACATCGGGAAAATCCATCACAACTGGAACAGAATCAATAGTAGGAGTCTCTTCTCCGACATCCCTCACAAAGTCTAGATATGAAATACAACACTTCCCAACCACACGCTGGGCCTTCAAGAACGAAATCACCCTACTGGGGTCAAAATCAGCAGAACCCCGCCACTCAATCTGTGGCACACTCGGCATGGCCAACGTCACTGTCTGAGCATGAAAGTCCTTAATAGCACAACATGGAGATAGCTAATCCATGCCCAATATCATATCGAAGTCTACCATACATAACAACAATAAATCCATTCGGGTCTCCAGACCCCCAATAGTCACCACTCATGACCGGTACACACGGTTTACAATAACAGTATCGCCCACCGGGGTAGATACACGAACAGATGAAATAAGAGACTCATGGGGCATATCCAAATAATGAACAAAGTATGATGACACATAAGAATAAGTGGAACTGGGATCAAATAACATAGAAGCATCTTTGTGGCACACTAAGACAATACCTGTAATAACGCTGTCTGAAGCAATAGCATCGGGTCTAGCTGGAAGTGCATAAAAACGGGAATGACCGCCACCTGATCAACCTCCCCCTCTAGGGCAACCCCTAGCTGACTGACCTCCACCCCTAGCTGGCTAGGTGGGTGGTGGTGATGTAACTGGCACTAAAGCCGATGGCTGACTCTTCTGCTGAGATGAACCCCTAAGATGATGAGGACACTGCCTCCACATATGACCTATCTCTCCATACTTATAGCAACTCCCGGGTGCTAGAGACGGGGACTGAAGGGAACCCCTTGCACCGGAATGACTAGCAGATGCACCTGGCATAGAAAAGCCCTGAACTGATGGAGCATGGGATGAACTCTGAGCTGGAAGGGCACTAAGTGATGACTGGCCCTGATGAGAACTGTGAGAACCATGACCCGATGATGCCCCACGATAACCTAGGAGAGCTGGTTGAGCATGCCTGAATGGATGGCCTCTGCCGTGCTGGAACTGACCCCTCAAAGGAGCACCACCATAACTACTAGATCCCCGAGGCCTCTTGGCCTCCCTCTCATCTCACTCCTGGCGACAAACTGACTCAATCTCATGAGCAATGTCTACAACCTCCTTAAAAGTAGCACCAGACACCCTCTCCTTGGTCATGAAAATACGAAGTTGATATGTGAGGCAATCAACAAACGTCCTAATCCTCTCTCTATCTGTAGGAACCAACCAAATAGCATAATGGGCTAACTCTAAGAACCTCATTTCATATTGCGTCATAGTCAAATCTCCCTGACGTAACCACTCGAACTCCCTACGTAGCTCCTCTCTGCGAGACTGTGGCACATACTTCTCCAAAAGAGAACAGAGAACTGCTGCCAGGTAAGGCGTGCTGCACCAATAGGATTATGCCTCTCATAAGCCTCCCACCAAGTGAAGGCAGCTCCAGAAAACTGAAAAGTAGTGAAAGCGACCCCGCTGGTCTCCAGAATACCCGTTGTGCGAAGAATCCTCTAACACTTGTCCAAGAAACCCTGGGCATCCTCGCCCTCTACACCACTGAAAGTCGGAGGTTGAAGTCTACCAAACCTCTCTAACCTGCACTGCTCATCCTCTACATGGTAGGAGCTACATAGTCCTAAGCAGCTATAACCGGCTGGGCTAGATGTGCCCCAATGTTTGAAGTCCCTGCACGACTTGCTCAGGTGTGCGAGCGGCGGGAGACAGAGTGCCTCCCCCCACCTGAGAAGTAGTTGCGGTTGTAGTAACTGAGACCGTCTGAGCTAGGCTAGTGCATACTGATAGAATCTGAGCCAAGGCCACCTGAAGACCCGGAATCACAATGGGCACAGTTGGTGCCTAAGCTGGTGCTGCTGGAGCGTCTGCAACTGGGACCTGATCCTGAACTGGGGTGGCTGGTAGATCTGCAGGTTCTGCCTAGCTGCTATGTGAGCCACACCCCTACCCCTACCGCGACCACGACCGCATCCTCGGCCTCTAGTGGCAACAACTGGTGGTACTGGTGGACGTCCATCCTGACCGGTCGCTCGTGTCCTCACCATCTCTGAGAGAATAGAATAACAAAAGTTTAGTACTCGGATCAATAGATTCGTACGACAAGGATTTCAAAAATATAAAGTTTTTTCCTAAAGGTTCTACAGCCTCTCGAGGATAAATATAGACATCTCCGTACCAATCCGCGAGACTCTACTAAACCTGCTCATGACTCGTGAGACCTATGTAACCTAGGTTGTGATACCAACTTGTCACGACCCTAAAACTAGACTCGGTCATGATGGCACCTCTCGTGAAGACAAGGCCAGCCGACACAACACCCAATTCATTTTAAAAAATTATAATAACACAGTTTAAGTCATTTATACGATATTACTCCTAAAATAAAAGTGAACAAGTATAATTTGTGGAAACCGACACAGCCCGACATCGGGGTGTCACCAGTCATGATCATATAAACATGTGTCTAAGAGTCTGAAAGAGTTTATACAGTCTACTATAGAACTAGAAATAGAAAGTGAGATAAGAGGGAGAAACACTGGGCTGCGAACGCCGAGCAGCTACTAGTGGACTCCGAAAGGCCTGCTGGGAGCAATCAACCCTCACTGGCGGGAATTGAAGCTCTTGAATATGCATACAGGGTGCAGGGAGTAAAGCGAGTACTCCAACTCAGTAAATAATAACAATACATGAAGACTGAGCGATAAAAAATCACGTAAAATACAACAACATGCTATAAAGAGGTAGTGTAAAACCAATAAAATACAATAAAATAGTGAAATCTTATAAAAACACCTTAGTTCAGTACAGGCTTCTTTAAAACACCTTTTTAATAGTTAAACAAGTAAATGAAAAGCAGCTAGAAAAGGTAAACACATAAAATTCGCCCCTTGGGCACAATGTCAACAGAATTAGCCCCTCGGGCAATAACATAGAACAACACCAGCCCCTCGGGCTATATCACATATCACACTGGGTACCCGCGCTCACTGGGGGTGTACAAACTCCGGGAGGGACCCCTTACGGGCCAAGCGCAATGTCAAGCTATCTTGTGGCATAATCAATAGGATCTCGGCCTAATATCAAGCCACCTTGTGGCGTATAAACCAGGCCCTCGGCCTTATAAGAATACTCAGTACAACATTATTGCGGTGTGCAGTCCGATCCCATAATAATCCTCACAACACAGGCCCTCAACCCTACTCAGTCAGAAATCTCTAAAAGCCACTCGGGCACAGTAAAACATGATGCTCAGCCTAAAATGTCATTTAAAGTGTTAAAACAGAGTAAACATGGCTGAGTTATGAAAACAGTAGAATATAGCATGACTGAGTACCGATATAAAAATCAAACAGTGAGAAAATAGTAGTAAAAATCCCCTAAGGGTCCAAAACAGTTGGCACGAGGCCCAAATATGGCATTCAGTCCAAAACATGATTATAGCAAATAGTTTTCAATCAAATACACGGTAAAACAGTCATTCAGGATGGACTAGGTCACAATCCCCAACGGTGCACAACCCCACGCTCGTCATCTAGCATGTGTGTCACCTCAATATAGCACAACGATGTGAAATCCGGGGTTTCATACCCTCAGGATAACATTTACAATCATTACTCACTTCGATCCAGTCCAAATTCTAACCCGTGATGCCCTTGCCTCTCGAATCGGCCTCCGGATGCTCCAAATCTAACTAAAATCAGTGCAAAACCATTAACATATGCTAAGGAAACAAAGCCCACTCGAAAGAAATCAAATTACAATACAAAATCCCAGAATTGGCCAAACCCGACCCCCGGGCCAACGTCTCGGAATCCGATAAAAATTACATTAATGGACTCCTTATCATCCCCGAGTTTATTCATATCAAAAGCACCAAAATCCAACCACATATGATCCCTCAAATCCCTAATTTTAGGTCTCCATTTACAAGCCCTAGTTCTTCAATATTTAGGCTAAAATTCCATAATTTCCATGAATAATTAGGTAGAAATTACATTAGGATTGAGTATTAAGTCCATAAATCTTACCTCCAAGTGTTCCCCCTTGATTCCCTCTTCAATCCCCTTCAAAAAGCTTCAAAATTGCCCAAAAATGGAGGAATTTAGGCTAAAAATTGCGGAATAGGCCTTTTAAACATTCTGTCCAGCTATTTCAATTCCTTCTTCGCGAACGCGGTCAACGCCTCGCGTTCGCAAAGCACAAACTTAAGTTGACCAAAATTCCTCTTACGCGAATGCGACGACCCCCTTGCGAACGTGATGCCTCAGCAGCTCAAACCATCGTGAACGCGTCTGCTCTCTCGCGAACGCGATGCTTCCTAACTCCAACCCTTCGCGAATGTGGGACCTCCCTCGCGAACGTGAAGACCAAATCTCCAGACTCACATATCAACCCTTCGCAAACGCAAGGCCCACTCACGAACGCGAAAGCCAACGGTCTACAACACTCACGGCAGATTTCTACAACTTTTCACAACTTAAAATGGTCCGTTTAACCACCCGAAACTCACCCGAGGCCCTCGGGACCTCAACAAAACATGCCAACCTATCCCATAACATCATTCAAACTTTTTCCAACCATCGGAATGCTCAAACCAACATCAAAAAACCAAATTTGCATCGGATTCAAGCCTAATAATTCCAAAATTTTCCAAATTCTGCTTTCGATCAAAAAGTCTATCAAACCACGTTCGAATGACCTGAAATTTTGTGCACACATCCCAAATGACACAACGGACCTACTACAATGCCTGGAATTCCATTCCGACCCCTATATTAAAATCTCACCTATCAACCGGATAACGCCAAAATTCCAATTTTGCTAATTCAAGCCTAAATCTACTTTGTACCTCCAAAACACATTTCGATCATGCTCCTAAGTCCCAAATCACCCCCCGAAGCTATTCGAACTATCAGAACTCACATTCGAATCCCTTAACACATAAGTTGACATCCTGTTGACTTTTCTAACTTAAGCTTACTCAAAATCAACTAAGTGTCTCAAACCTTACCAAAACCTTTCCAAACCCGAGCCAACCAACCCGATAACATAAAATACAGTTGAAAAAGGCAACAAGAAGTAGGAATGGGGGAAGTAGAGCGGTAACTCATGAAATGACCAGTCGGGTTGTTACACGTATACACTGTGTAGGTGCGAGATACAGGTCTTGCAAGGAATTCGGATGTTGGAAATTAGGTTTTAAGGTATATGGACTAAGGTTGAAGTAAGGATCTTCTGTTAAGTAGTATTTTCGGGCTTATATGGATTTGGGTGATGTGGGATCACCCATGGTTATATGTATGGTGAGGGTATATGGCGATTTGATGTCTTTGGAACGAATCTTGGCACCTTCGACAACGAACGCATGTTTAAGTGGGGGAGAATGTAACGACCCGACCGATTGTTTTGAGCTTTAGCTTTTTATTCAGTGGTTTGAGACTTTGAGTAGCTTCATATTATGTATAATGACTTGCGTGTATGGTTAGTTTCAGTTTTCGAGTGGTTCGGTATTGATTTGGAAGAATAATTCCTGTTTTAGAAGTTTTAAGTTGGAAGAGTTTACCAAGGTTTGACTTTTGGATAAACTAACTCAGAATCGGATTTTAATTATTCCAATATGTTTGTATGATGATTTTGGATATGTCCAAAAAGTTTGATTAAATTCCGATGAGTTTTGAATAAGTTTGGTTTTTATGGTGATTACTTTCGGTTTCGACGTTGATTTAAGCATAAAGGTTACCATATTGAGCAAACAGCTTTTGATTCGTGTTCGACTAAACCATTATATCTGTATCATATTTTGGAACCATAGCAACTAGAATCATCAAGTTGCAACATTGTATGAAGAATTTATGGTCATTTTACTAAGAATTGGGTTGCCAGATTTGTTTTTAAATTAATTACGAAATTGCCACTGAATTCATATTTAAAAATCTGCATTATTTCCAAATATTGAAACCAACATATCTCCTTCATTATAAGGTCAAATGGAGTGATTCAAAATCCTAACATGACTGAAATTTAATGAGGAATCCATTGGAGACATCAAAAGTGAGTTTTCAGATTGTTTGGCACAAGAAACGAGATAGAACAGCTGGGCAGAAGTATATAATATCGAGGGTTTATTCATTTGGTCATATTTCGGGTTAGGAAAATGGATTTGGGCGATTTTGGTGGCAATTTTTACCACATGGATTGGGATAAGAGTTCTATACTCGGTTATGATTATACTTCATGAATCCATCCTCTTTTTTGTCATTTATTTGATGATTTCAAAGTGAATTTGGGGGGTTTTGTCTAAACTTTCATAATAATTATAATACTATTGATGAAAATGATGATGAGAAAATTGATCTTGATGAAACTCAACCGGATGATGGTACCCCCACTAGTCCTGCTCCTGATGCTAACCCAACTAGTGATAACCCTGCTAATCCAAATGATGACCTATTTGATACTCCTGTTAATGTCCCTACTTTTTCTAGACAACCTACCAAATGGAGGGAAACATCTCTTGTTTGGCCATTTTTCACTCTACTAATTCTACAAAATAAGGCTAAGTATAAAACTTGTAGTATGGAGTTAGCTTTTAAATATTTTGGATCGTGGAGGGAGGGTGGCGGGAACTTTGACTAGACACATAAAAAAATACCCTAAAGATAGAGTCAGATATGAACGTTTGAAAGCTTTGGCCGAGGGGAAAAGGGTACCTAGTCCTTGTCAGGCTGACCCTGGTACCGGTTCAAATCAATTTCAACCGGAATTAACACTATTACCGGTGGTATTTTATATTATTATCCAAAAAACGATCGGGAAGAATATGCAAAAATGGTAACTATTATGTGCTTATCCTATAGTTTTCCTTCTAACCCTTCATTTGTGCATTATATTAGAAAAACTTTTAATCATACTTATAAAGGTTTTCCTCGCACAACCTTAAAGAGCTATATTTATAAATATAAGCATGAATATGAACAATATTTGCGCTATTTATTCTCATATAAATTATCGTATTGCTATTACAACTGATATTGGTAGAAGTGGCAACGACTGTGATTACCTTATTGTTACCAGTCATTGGATTGATGAGGATTGGATAATGCAAAAGCGCATAGTTGCTTATAGAATAATTGTTGTTACACAGGGCAGTTTATTTCTAGCACAGTTACAGATATTTACAGATATTTTTGCATTAGTGGTAAAATAATGTCGGTTTCAATGGATACTACTACTAATAACACAAATACTATAGACTTTCTTATCACTATGCTAAATCCTGCATTTAGTAATATTTTTCATATAAGATGTATTTGTCATATTTACCATTTAATTATGGGTGATGGTATGAGAATTTTAAATATTCAAATTGAAAAGGTTAGTGTAACGATCCGACTGGTCGTTTTGAGCTTTTGCACCTTGCTCATCAATTCTCGGGCATGATTTTCCTGTGTGATGTATTATGACTTATGTGAATCGTTGGTTTTGGTTTTCAGGGTAATCGGAATGAATTTGGAAGAACAGTTTTTAGTTTAAAGCTTAAAATTTGAAAAGTTTGACAAAGATTTGATTGTTAGTATAAGATCTCGGATCGGAACTTTCATGATTTGGTTAGCTCCGTTAGGTGATTTGGGACTTAGGAGCGTGATCGAAATGCATTTTGGAAGTCCGTAAAAGATTTAGGCTTGAATTGTCGAAATTGAGATTTTGGCGCTTTCCAGTTGATAGGTGAGATTTTGATATAGGGGTCGGAATGGAATTACGGAACTTGAAGTAGCTCCGTTATGTCATTTTTGACGTGTGTGCAAAATGTTAGGTCATTCGGACGTGGTTTGGTTGGGTTTTTTATCAAAAGCGTAATTTAGAAGATTTTGGAATTCTTAGGCTTGAATCCGATGCGAATTCGCTTTAAGGTTGTTTTGAGCGTTCCAAAGGTTGGAACAAGTTTTAATGATGTTATGAGATATGTTGGCATGTTTGGTTGAGGTCCCAAGCACCTCGGGTGAGTTTCGGGTGGTCAATCGGACCATTTCATGTTATGAAAAATTGTAGAATTGTTGTTGTTGGTGTTGCAGGTTTTTAACCTTCGCGAGGGATATGTCGCGTTCGCGAGGAAGAAATGTCTAGGCAGAGAGTTTATATTTTTAAATCGAGGGTTTAAGTCCAATTTCATAAAAACAATTGGAGAGCTCGGCAGAAGGTGGAATTTGAGGATATTTACAGTGGAGCTATTGGGGTAAGTATTCTTCACTCATATTTGGTTTAATTCCATGATTTGGTCTTGAATTTCATCGTTTAATTTGAGAAATTAGAGTAAAAATTGGGGGGAAATGGAAGAAAAGTTTGAGATTTCTTTTGGGGATTTGAATGGGCATTTGAGATCGGATTTTGACAAAATTGATATGGGTAGACTCGTGAGTGAACAAAAATTTTATTGATGTGATTTTTATCAGATTCCGAGACGTGGGCTCGGGGGCCGGGTTTGAGCAATTTCATGATTTTTTATGCAAATTGGATATTTTCGAGTGGGCTTTGTTCCCTTAGCATATTTTAATAGTTATGTACTGATTGTGGCTACATTTGGAGCATTCGGAGGTCGATTCTTGGGGGCAAAGGCATCACGGGCTAGAGTTTGGACCGGATCGAGGTAAGTAATGATTGTAAATGTTGTCCTGAGGGTTTGAAACCCCAGATTTCATATCGTTGTGCTACTTTGAGATGGCAAACACGCTAGATGACGAGCGTGGAGTCGTGTACTATTGGGGATTAAGAATTGGTCTGTCTGGTATGACTGTTAAGCCGCGTATTTGATTTGAAATCTTATGATATTCCATATTTTAGAGATTGATATTATATTTTGGGTTGTATGCCATGTTTGGGGCCTTGTGTCGACCTGGTGCGAACCTTAGGGGCACTTTCACTATTTTTCCTCACACTATTAGTTTTGAAAGGGTATCCTCAGTCATGTTTTACCTGGTTATTGTTTAAATCTGGTTTTATCACTTTACTTCTTAAAATGTGAAAACTATTTGGGATGAGTTCTATGTCTTACTGATAGTCCGAGTGATCATGAGGTTGATGACTGAGATAGACCGAGGGTCTGATTGTGAGGTTGATGACTGAGATAGACCGAGAGTCTGATTGTGAGGTTAATGACTTAGAGAGGTCGAAGGCCTGGTTGTGAGGATTATATATTTATTGATCGGGCTGCACGCTGCAGCAATATATATATATATATATAGATCGGGCTGCACGCCACAGCGATATATGGATCGGGCTGCACGCCGCAGCGATATAGCGCTTGGACTGTAGGAGCCCCTCCAAAGTCTACATATCCCTAGCGAGCGCAGTCGACTATATATATGGATCGGGCTGCACGCCGCAGCGATATATGGATCGGGTTGCACGCCTCAGCGGTTACTATATGGTACCTATTGAGTGTGAGCGCTGATTGGTAACTGTTGAGTCACGAGTGATTGAGAGGCCTTCCAAGGGGCTATATATATATATATATATATATATATATATATTTACATGAGTGATGCTTTGCCGGAGGGGCTAGTTTATGAACTTACTGTTTTCACTCCTCTTTAAAGTGAGTTTCTATTGAACATGTTGATTTAATTACTGCTTTCACTCATCGTTAAACCGAGCCTCTATTGAAAATGTTAAACAAACGTTTTAAATACTCTTTCATTTAAACTGAAGTTTTTAAGTTATGAAAAGGATTGTGAATTTCTGTTATGCTCGAGGGGCTGTATACGAACTATGTTTTGCCCGAGGAGCCGATTATGGTTTTTATCTCTTTTATTATAAATGGTATTGAACCCCTACTGAAACTGTTGGAAAGCATTTTTCAAATGATTTTCACCAAAAGCTGGATTTTAAATGAGACGATTAACTCGTATTCTGATTTGAAAGTCTGTTGTGCTTATTGAGTTTATCATAAATGTGTGTTCATCATTTCCTACAGCTTAGTCTTTATTACGCTTATTACTTGCTGGGTTGGGATACCCACATTACTCCCTACACCTCGTGTGTAGATTCAGGTATTTTAGAACCCGGCAGCGGGTGTTGATTGCTCAGAGGCGGAGTCGTCGGAGTTAGCAAGGTGGTTGCACGACGTTCGCAGCACTGCTTTCCTTTCTCTCGTTTTCATTACTATATTTAGTATATTTTTAGACTCTAGTTATATTCGGACCTTGGTAGATGCTCATGACTAGTGACACCCCAATGTCGGGCTGTATTTATTTCCGCACTTATTTTATTTCGCTAAATCTATATTATTGGGGATTTATCCTTATAAATGACTTAAACTGACTTATTAAACTGTTAAAAACTGAATTTGGGAATTGTGTCGGTTGGCCTTGTCTTAACGAGAGGTTCCATCATGACCAGGTCCGGTTTGGGGTCGTGACAAGTTAGTATCAGAGCCTAGGTTACATAGGTCTCACGAGTCATGAGCATGTTCAGTAGAGTCTCGCGGATCGGTATGGAGACGTCTGTACTTATCCTCGGGAGGTTGCAGAACCTTTAGGAAAAACTTCACATTCTTGAATTCTTATCGTGCGTCCTTGATTCAGCTTGAAAAGTAACTCTTGGAATTACTTCCACGCGTTCGTATGCGTGCATGAGCGCTCGGTATTAGATGTGCATCGATGGCTTGTGATTCCCTGATCGAGGGGCAAGATGTGATCTCTGTGTGTTGATGTTGGGCTAGTCTAGAGGACTCGAGGTCGGATTTTTGCCTATAGCTTGAGCTTTGAGCTGATGATTGCATGAGCGCGTGCTTCTAGACCTACATGTTCTGTTGTGTCCCTATTAAGGGAAATAATGACCGGATAGCTACATGATGAGTATGTTATGACTGCGAGATACGTTCATATGAACTGAATGAGGCGAGAAGGGTCTGCTTTGGGGTAACAAGGACTATTTGGTGTTTGATTTCCATCTTAATTCAAAGTATAGCCCTGAGTTATAGGTGTGTGAAGAATCTTTTCATGTGTTCTAGTTGGGAGTGAAGTAAATTTCATGTTCCGGTATGAGTTCAGACTCAGGAAGACTAAGTGACTGTGTGATGTTTGTGATGGTGGAAGGTATACAGAAATGTTAGTTGGAGGCAAAGCAGGTGGGTTATCTCCGGCGGAGTGTTCTGAGGTGGTGTGATCCTTATGTTGTCTGTTACGAGGTCTCATTTACAGGTGAATTATATATGTTGAAATTTAAATTTGGGCCGCTTAAGAGAGTGGGCTTGACGGTTAGGAGGGTGAATGCGAGATTTGCATAAGATTTAAATTACTAGGTAGTCTATGTTCACGAGTGTATGAAGGGTTGAGTTTAATCTCACTATGGTATTATGGTAGCAATAGATTATATGCGTTATGAGTTATTGAGTATTTTTTGATCCATGGCTTCGAGCCAAGTGGGGGAGTCTGCTATTGATTAGTTGATTGCACGGGTATGTGCTATGTTGGTTCTAGTTTGAGACATACTGGTAAATCAGTTATGGCTTACGGAGATTGAGACCGAGGATGGCTCGAGTAAAGGAAAATTTTGACAAAGGTTATGTCATGCTTCATAGGTGTGTGAGAATCACGGAATGTCTTGAGTTATTGTTTGTAAAAGATGCTTGGTGCATAGAGCAGGAAGTTGCTTGGTTCTATTGGAATGAGGTTGCATTCTACAGTGTCTGAAGTGCTAATGAGGCACAGGTTGTTTGGTTCTTTAATCGGGATAATTGCTATATGAGTAGAGTGGATGACTCTCGAGAATGGTTCTAATGTATTCAAGATTTTACATGTAACAATTGGGTATTTTCAAGTTGTATGTGTGGCTAGAAACTGAGTTTTCATAAGATGTCAAGATTTATGGCATTTCTATATCAATTATGGGATTCTGTGTATCAGTATAGGGTAGGTAAAGGCAATGGATTTAGATTCGCAGAAAGTCTCTTCAGAGTAAAGTATTTTGAATGTGGTGCTTTTGGGAATATTTAAGAAAGTATTCAGCGACTTATGAGTCTTAGACGGTGTGGTTTTGGTGCTTTGGTCTCGTGTGATGAGTCTAGGTTGAGGAATTGTGGTGTTGTAGCAAGAAAAATTGTAAAGATGACGGTAGATCAGAAGGAAACTAGGATAGATAGGATAGCTTGGTAGTAGGCCGGATCGGTGTGGTAAGGATATGATTAGTTCTTTGGATGCTTATGAGGTAATGAGTTTATATAGGTATTTCGCGACAAATGCTCTTAGGTTTTAGTGGCCTGCGTAGCTTGGTTGAGTTAGAAGGATTCAGTCCTGACGGTTTAGTTTTGTGCAAATGAAATTCAGAGAGTTCTTGATGGCTTTCTACCACGGTTTGGAGGTGTACGTTTTCTACTGGCATGAGGAGCGTGGGAGGTGCAGTGATTTTCTTCTAGATGGGTTCAATGGAAAGTTCTTGGCTAATTGAGTATGTAGCTTCTTGTAGCCCGGAAGGGATATGAAGTTCTCGTGGTTATTCTAGGATGGTACGATTTATGCGGTATGTTGTATAGGATTGAGATTTGCATGTGTAAGGACACGGTTCAGATTTGAAAGGAAGGTCACAAATTCTTAGATATCATGGGCAGCTTCAGGTATCACTTATTGGTGTGGCTTGATGAGGGTATAACATTTCAAAAAGGGCGATGTGTTCGGGTTACGGATGCTTTATTGGTATTGCGGCACTATCTTGTCTGATCGACGGATGATATTTGAGTTTGTTTGGTGGCTCAAACGAATTATAGGTGTACATCTCATGAGATGATCGAGTACTAGAGGTGTGTTATATATGCGAGCAGCAAAATCGGGATCAGATATGGTAATTTGTGTGCTTTATGGATTTGGAGACTAGAGGTTCTCATATACAGGTTAGCTCGTGGTTGTGGACGGCAAAGATGTGGGTAGGTTAGTCAGATGATAGTGTGTGCTATGATTTAGTCATTGTGAACCTTCGGAGGATTATTTATTTGTTGTGTGTGACTAAAGTTGATATGTGGTTCATTGGTAGATCTATATGGATGTGTGTTTTGCATCGAGACGGTTTTGTTGACTTCGAGTTGCCATTGGTGAGGGATGTGTTGATTCGGTTGTTATTGAGCTATTAGTAATCAGGGGGATCTATGAGTTACCTTTCCATGTTGCGAGCAGTTAGGATTTGGTGGTTACAGACACATGTAGTGCGGTGTTATTAGGGCCTCTCAGTGGAATTCGAGTGGGAAGAGTGTTGGGTATTGCTCGATGGATGGCGTATCGGTTATGTCCTTTCGAGTTGTGTGGTGTTATGTAATTGCTTCGCTGTGGTTATGATGATTGTCTTGGCTTTAAACATCATATTGCGCACGGTTATCGATTTTGAGCATAGACTTAAGGTGTTTCATGCGGACCGGTGTTTGGATGAGGTCGTGCATTGGAGCGAAGCTATGTGGAGGTATGATCCTGCAGGTTAGATTTGTGTGTTCTGTTTCTATTATGTGAGACAGTTTCTCAGCATTGTGTGTGATGGTACTGGTGAGCTTGCAGTACAACTCATTCATTTGAGTTATTTTCAGGATTTAGGTATGTTTGAATTGTTGCTTATCGGTGTGCGGATTGCACAAGTCGTGGCTTTAGTCTATATTGATGTGTCATGTCGCCAGAGTAGTTGTGTTGGATTAGATGAGATTGTTGGGATCTTTAATGGTTGCAAACGGATTTAATTCCAGCATGTTGGAAGGATAATATCAAGGTTCAGCTCAGCAATTTGCTATGGTCTTTGCCAAAAGAGAAGTGGCTTCATGAATTGTTGATCTAAGAAAAATAGTTATGGCTTATTGCGTGTTTCATTTATCATTGGCAGTATATGAAAGTGTTGGAATGAGACTTTAGTTGATAAGAGGTTTCCTATCGATATTCGGTTGTTATGTGCAGCTGCTTTGATTAGAAGTTATCGCTGCAAGCATTTGAGTTATGTGGTATATCATGTAATTGCACCGAGGTTGCGGGTATGGGTTATTACAGCTTGTTCGGGCTTAGTCAGAGTATAGATGTGAGATTTTGATCTTGTGGATGATTTCAGAAGTGGAAATGTGGTTCTAAGGTTCATGGGCTAGGTTGGACTGTGAAATTTCAGTTAAATTGTGTCATCGGACCTATACGAGATAGGATGATGTGGGATCACCCCTGGGTATGTTCATGGTAAGGTTATTGTCACGACCCAAACTGAAGGGCCGCGACAGGCACCCGGTGCCTTACTTAACCGAGTACCAACGCAACATATATTTGTTATCATATTATCATGAGTAAATGATCCAGAAAACCCGTCATGAGATAACAAGAATAAAACATAAGGGAATACTCAACATATGAAGACCCAACATGATATACAAACTTATATATGTGACATACGGGCCTATAAGGCCGACATGACCATTAGTAAACTCGAAACATAGGCCGACAAGGCCATACAAGTATCCATACACCTGATATCTGTCTACAAGCCTCTAAGAGTACATAAAATCATAAAGGTCGGGATAGGGCCCCGCCATACCAATCAATATATATCCAAAGCATACTGACCAAATAGGCAACTCCGGAGCAAGTGGAGTGCACCAACACCTTCACTGAGCTGATAGCCTACTAGGAGGACTGTCAAGTTATCAATCGGGACTTGCGGGCATGAAACGCAGCGTCCCCAGGCAAAAGGGACGTCAGTACGAATAAAGTACCGAGTATGTTAGGCAGGAGAGCATAAACAAGAACAGTAATGTAAAGAGAGATATAGAGGAGATACAACCTGTAACATCTGAGTGCCTCTGGGGGTTACTGATATTAAATGCATAATACATATATACACATAAACTTTTTAAAACATTCGCCTCTGTGGGCATCATCATCATCATATCGTACCCGGCCTCAAAGAGGACTCGATAAAAGTGTACCCGACCATCATAAGGTTTGATAGAATCGTACCCGGCCACGTGGAGCTCGGTAAACCAACTAATCAGTGGTTGCACAATAGGTGTCGTACCCGGCCGACTATAGCGTGGCTCGGTAGAGTAAAATAGATACATATATATAATGCATGCTCAACTCATGGAATCACCTTCTAAACCTTTTGGAGTGACTTAAGAGCACTATGGACATCCATACCCTCAATATGAACTTTAGTAGGATTCAAGGATCATACACACTTGCTTAGAATAATTTTATAAGGAAAGAACAACATGGACAACCTTAGTTGCTAGGAGTAGATCCGTTATGAAGTAGCATATTCATTTCACTTTAGATTATGCCAAAATAAAGAAGAAAGTTCCTTAACATACCTTAAACCCGTTGAGTCCCTAATCCCTTCCAATCAACTCTTCAAACAAGTCAACTCAATCTATCATAGTATAAGGAGATTCAAAATCAGTGCTGAGCAAAGGCTAAGTCTATAACTTAAGCTAGTAGCTCGTTTACGTAAATTTGGGCAGCATCTCCCTTGTAACAAGGGCCTCCTCCAATACCATATACCAACAACAATTACCAGAGCAATCCATCAATACATAATTATCAATATCAAGACACCATATAACAACAACAAGTCACAACTACATTACGACGAGCGGCAAGCTCCGATTGGAATCCGTATACCCCTTATCAATCCTTATAGACTTCTTACTTCAACATAAAAGTATCATTAACATGATAATGAAGTCATTAATCAATGATTCCAGCCTTAAACCATATATTTATAACAACGAAAATAATCCACAACTTCAACTATCCTCAATTAGCAACTTTATTCACTAGTTCATGTCTAGCCCATCCATTTAACTTAATCAACATCAAGATAACCTTAGGCACAAGCAAGATCACAATATACATACCTTATACAGTAACTTCAAGTCAAAATCCAAGTTATATTCAGTTTACAACAACCCTTAATAGCAATACAACACCATAGAAGTGACTTAAGCTAATCCAAGTATTATCTTATAGTTTATCATCCTAACAACTTAACCAACATACAAGCAAGCTTAAGCACAATTAGTAGGTTGTTATACTCACCTTAGACAGCAGCAACAACTTGGAATTTCATCCAAATACAGCCCACAACAATCCTCAATGACAACACAACCTCAAAGAGGTGTTGTTCTTCACTAGAACTAAGTTTTGATGTTGAAATATGGTGTAATCACTTTGGAATCACTTCAAACCCTTATGTTATATGTTTAGGAGGGTTAGGAGAAGTTTGGAGACGAATATTAGTTGAAAAATGAGCAAAAATAGGCGTCCAAATCGTTTATAAATT
The DNA here is from genome assembly GCF_000393655.2 of Nicotiana sylvestris. Taxonomy (NCBI): domain Eukaryota; kingdom Viridiplantae; phylum Streptophyta; class Magnoliopsida; order Solanales; family Solanaceae; genus Nicotiana; species Nicotiana sylvestris. Next base: position 104,103,532 of record NC_091062.1, on the reverse strand, counting down.
GAAGTAGGTCAATCACCGCCTAAGTGGGTCCCATTGGGAGCTGCTTGCGCGGTCTCGCGAAAACACGAATATCTCTATACTCCAATGTCGTATTGACGAACGATTTAATGAGTTAGAAACTAGACTCGTAGATATTCAATTTGGTAGGTATAACACCCCATTATTCCAAGTATATTTGGAGAAATTCTCAAATACATTTGACCTAAATTTCAGCAAATTTATGAATGTAACTTGTGATGACCTTTGCCAACTCTTGTTCCACAACTTGCTTGCCTTCAAAATGTAGAAAATGAATATCATACGACTAAAATAACTCATATAATAACCTCCTCATCATGTTAAGAACCCTAGTCTCACCCCAAAGTACATGTTATAACATTCCAAACTTATCTACTTTTGACGAAACTTATTTTCTTCAATTGGTTTAGCTTCTAAGATTTCCAACCCTCTTGGTACTCGTTATTCATGATCTTAAATATTTGTAACCTCCAAGGTAACATGATTAACTTACTTTATTTTCTTCCAAATATAATCTCATTTCCGAGCTTACATCAATGACTTACGACGTACTCTCACGTATGAAAACTTGGGGTGTAACATCATTGCCCCCTTTGGAACATTCGTCCTCGAATGTTGACTGATACGCTTATCAGTTCCATAAACTATGGATCTTACGAATACTTTAATGCTCATCTTTCCATCTAAGCAACTGTTTTGTGAATAAATCCAAACGCTTGGGCATTCCCCCCTTTTAGGCCTCTTTGTCACGCCACGACATGTGGTCGGAATTCTTCCAACATCAAAACATTTGCTACCTTATGTCATGCAGTATGTACGACTGTGTCCTTGTAAGAGCGCCTAGCGACTCGTATTCTCTTTTTCCTCCATCTTTTAGCCAATCTCTAAGTCTCACTTTATGAACATATACAGAATTATGACAAGATGTCCCTCTAGGCATCTATAGGTGTACTGATGTCTTTCGCTTGGTACTTTATCGAACTTAAGACTATTTCTATCTCTTGTTTCATAGCCTTGTATATCTATCCTTATGGATTTACTACATCTAGGTAGGTTATACTATACCATAAAACTTACTTCGGTTTATTATTACCGAGGTTTGCTACCCAACTCCAGGTTACTCTCTCGCTGCTTATCCTATATGTATAAATCTAAGTCCTTTAGTGCTTCCTCATTATTATTCATCTAAGAATAACAAACAAATCTCATCTCGAACTTTGGAACTTGTACCCATCTATTGTTTATTCACCTTAATGTTGATCTATAATCTATCACTGATAACTTGCAACCTCTTACGTAATACACTGTCACTAGGGCTCACATCTTATCGGGGAACATATGAAGTGATTTTCCTGATCCACCTAGGGATAATACTATACTTCAATAATCGTATTTCATTGCATCCCAATGCGATTCATCTTATGGGGGTATTCTAATCCCGTGCAATTAATGAAAACCCTTTCTCGTTAAATCATTACTCAATCAAAGGCCTAAGCACCATCCTCTTATCTATCACAATTAGAACCTTATTCTACTGCCAGGGCAGCATTCCATCTCTTCCAAATGCACCTAGTCTCAGATTCCTCTGTGTTCATTCAGGCTGTACCGAACTTTTTATTACATATGGAAATCATCATCTCCCTTGTTTTGATGGGTTTAATCCCGAGGACATACATATTCTCGTCACCTTCTCACTCACCTTTTCATATCCTTACTCCTATCAACCTAAAACCTTGTTGCTCTACAATACTTTACCTTAGGACCTACACCGATCTATTTATACTACTCAGAACCTTCCTTTAACTTGCTAGCACCTTAGATTCCCTTTTGTGCATTCTCAGTTGTCTTTAAATGTAAATAATTACTTTTTCTAGTCATTCTGCCACTTGCTACATGGATACTTGGCTTATCATAGTGCCCACGAACACTGGAATTCCCTGTAACTCGTATTCTCTCAAGTATCACCTTTGATGTTTTTTTTCCTTTTTTTTTTGTTCATTAGCCATGATAGGTGCCACTTTCTTATGGAGTGCATGCAATATTATAGTGAGACTACTGTTACAAGATCAAAGATCATTTCCTTTTTAGGTCACTATGCTTAGGTGGAAACCTTCTTCCTTATTTCCTCAGCTAGTCTTTCGTGGTAGTACTTAGGAGACCTTTTGGATCTTGTAAAGTTGTGATCTTGTTATACTATATACTCGAAGGAATTTTTGATATTCTTACTCGCCTACAAACATCCTTACTTACATACCTCCATGTCGTTGTGCTCGTAGGATTACTTGTAACAGATTTTGATTATCTCCTTAGTGGCACCCTCCATTATTCCCGTAATACTTATACAATACCTTTAAATACCCCAACTCCTATATGAGCATTTCTCAAGGTTTATGACGTCATATTTGCGAGACTGAATTCACTATGCTGCGATTCACTACATTTATCTTGCATGATCTATTGATTTATCTGTGACCTCTTGTCTAGCCATAACTGGGCTCTTCCTGAATCAACTACTAATTACTCGTTGGTCCATTTATATATATATATATATATATATTCTGCATAATCCCTCTTGGGATATATCCTTTGTCTTAACTTATCTCTCGCCACTAGCTCCTGATGTATCAAGTGTCCATTCACACTTATTTATCAATAACATCCTGGCCAGAAACTTTTACTGCCTCTCTCCAGTGTCGTACTTGTATAATGTTCTGGAGTCGCAACATATCTGCAGGAACTGAATAAATGCAACATCATCCCTTTCTCCTTTTTACCACATTCTTTCTTTACCATTCCATAGTTAACTGGACCGCTTAACTCCGACTTAATATCATATCATACCATATTCCCCCCTTCAGGGGAGTACTAAGATTTAGTACTACGACGATCTACCTATAGTTGTTTTACCTCTTCATCTTTGGCATCTTTTCATATTATCAATGAACCTTAATCACCTTATGGTAACCTTCTGTACCAGAGATAACTAAATTTCTTACGCACGAAGGTGACACCTACGGTAACTGGCACACTTAGTCCCTTAAGATTAACTCTACTCAGAGTGCTTGCTTTAGGTAAGCGACTTCCTAAATAGCCTTTAAATGTTATTCGTCTGTTGTCTATTCTATTATTGTTGGAGCACTATCTTTGAAATTCTCACGATGTCGACCATTATCAAATCCTCCGGTCCCTAATTCATGTTCGGTTTTATCTTGTTTACCAGCCCATACTGATTTTTATTACTCTGGGATCTAACCTTTCCTCCTGGTAATCACGTTGAAGTCACCAACTCATTTCTCAAAATAAGAATATGACTTTATGGCTTATACTCTTTTATTGCCTTAAGGCTTGTCACCTCTTGTAGTTTCCTTCACTTGACTATAGACTCTATCATCGTGTCATATTTTGATTTACTGTTATTACCCATATATCACATCTTACTCATGATGCTTCATTTATTTTCTTCTTATTCTCCGGATAATATTTCTTTTGTCTATCACTTTATTCTGAAAACTTCAACAAAAAGTTCTTTCCCTATAAGCTCCCCTAGCTTCATCTCACTGGCTCTTGGGAATGCCTAACATTCTTTTTTTTACTCGGGGCTAGAGTCATACTAAGGTAAATATTTGTCCCTTCTAGGATCCCACTGCCTATCTTCTGAAATTTCTGAATATTCCAGTATTCGTATCTGATTGTACTACTCTAGAGTTCACCATCTGGGTGTCTTAGAAGGAGATCTATTACCACATTTGCACCATCTTTCGGAAACGTTAGTTAATGATAACAACCTATCCACAATTTTTGGGTTACTCTAACTCCAACTGGATCCTGATATCCCATCTTTCTCTTAAATAATATCTGTTAGCTCCCATAGAACATAACTGAGATGGGTGTGGCCAATTGTACTTACCTCTGTCATTGATGAAGGTACCAAAATGCTTATATTTCTCTGCCTGATTTGAAAATATTGATAATCTTCATTATCTGGGTGCCTCGTACCCCTCTTCACCTTACTTCTTTTACTTGTTAAAACTTGTATCTAGCTTCTGAATTCCTCATAGATTTTCACCATATTCGTGAATAGATATCCGTGCCTTAAGGCTCCTTATTAAGAAGCATACACATCTTAGTACACACATGATCTGTTGAAGACCTCATATTTACTCATCATAAGCATGATGTGAAATCGAGTTCCTCTGACTCAACTCTTCCACATCCACATGCAATCTCTTACCAACTGTCTTTGTGGATGTAGGTATCGTTGTATTACGACTAAAGTCGAATTTAGGAGTTTGAATTCTTACAACTGAGCTCTACTGCACGATCTAGAGTAAGAAGAAAGAGTGACAGACCTAAATGCCCTGTAGCCTCCTGCTTATAAGTGTGGTGCACAACACACCCATAAACAAGACTCTACTAGACACGGCTTGTAGACTCCCTAGGACAGAACTGCTCTGATACCACTTCTGTCACGACCCAAACCGAAGGGCCGCGACGGGCACCCGGTGCCTTACTCAACCGAGTACCAACGTAACATATCTTTCTTATCATGTTATCATGAGTAAATGAGCTAGAAAACTCGTCCTGAGATAACAAGAATAAAACATAAGGGAATAGTCAACATATGAAGACCCAACATGATATACAAACTAATATATGTGACATACGGGCCTATAAGGCCGACATGACCATTAGTAAACTCGAAACATAGGCCGACAAGGCCATACAATTATCCATACACCTGACATATGTCTACAAGCCTCTAAGAGTACATAAAATCATAAAGGTCGGGACAGGGCCCCGCCATATCAATCAATACATATCCAAAGCATACTGACCAAATAGGCAACTCCGGAGCAAGTGGAGTGCACCAACAGGGACGTCAGTACGAATAAAGTACCGAGTATGTTAGGCAGGAAAGCATAAACAAGAATAGTAATGTAAAGAGAGAGATAGAGGAGATACAACCTGTAACATCTGAGTGCCTTTGGGGGTTACTGATATGAAATGCATAATACATATATACAGATAAACATTTTAAAACATTCGCCTCTGTGGGCATCATCATCATCATATCGTACCCGGCCTCAAAGAGGACTCGATAAAAGCGTACCCGACCATCATAAGGTTTGATAGAATCGTACCCGGCCATGTGGAGCTCGGTAAACCAACTGATCAGTGGTTGCACAATAGGTGTCGTACCCGGCCGACTATAGCGCGGCTCGGTAGAGTAACATAGATACATATATATAATGCATGCTCGACTCATGGAATCACATTCTAAACCTTTTGGAGTGACTTAAGAACATTATGGACATCCCTACCATCAATATGAACCTTAGTAGGATTTAAGGATCATACACACTTGTTTAGAATAATTTTATAAGGAAAGAACAACATGGACAACCTTAGTTGCTAGGAGTAGAGTCATTATGAAATAGCGTATCGTTTATGTTCATTTCATTTTAGACCATGCCAAAAGAAAGAAGAAAGTGCCTTAACATACCTTAAACCCGTTGAGTCCTTAATCCCTTCCAAGCAACTCTTCAAACAAGTCAACTCAATCTATCATAGTATAAGGAGATTCAAAATCAGTGCTGAGCAAAGGCTAAGTCTATAACTTAAGCTAGTAGCTCGTTTACGTAAATTTGGGCAGCATCTCCCTTGTAACAAGGGCCTCCTCCAATACCATATACCAACAACAATTACCAGAGCAATCCATCAATACATAATTATCAATATCAAGACACCATATAACAACAACAAGTCACAACTACATTACGACGAGCGGCAAGCTCCGATTGGAATCCGTATACCCCTTATCAATCCTTATAGACTTCTTACTTCAACATAAAAGTATCATTAACATGATAATGAAGTCATTAATCAATGATTCCAGCCTTAAACCATATATTTATAACAACGAAAATAATCCACAACTTCAACTATCCTCAATTAGCAACTTTATTCACTAGTTCATGTCTAGCCCATCCATTTAACTTAATCAACATCAAGATAACCTTAGGCACAAGCAAGATCACAATATACATACCTTATACAGTAACTTCAAGTCAAAATCCAAGTTATATTCAATTTACAACAACCCTTAATAGCAATACAACACCATAGAAGTGACTTAAGCTAATCCAAGTATTATCTTGTAGTTTATCATCCTAACAACTTAACCAACATACAAGAAAGATTAAGCACAATTAGTAGGCTGTTATAATCACCTTATACAGCAGCAAAAACTTGGAATTTCATCCAAATACAGCCCACAACAATCCTCAATGACAACACAACCTCAAAGAGGTGTTGTTCTTCACTAGAACTAGTTTTGATGTTGAAATATGGTGTAATCACTTTGGAATCACTTCAAACCCTTGTGGTATATATTTAGGAGGGTTAGGAGAAGTTTGGAGACGAATATTAGTTGAAAGATGAGCAAAAATAGGCGTCCAAATCATTTATAAATTGAAGTAGGTCAACCACCACCTAAGTGGGTCCCATTGGGAGCTGCTTGCGCGGTCTCGCGAAAACTCGAATATCTCTCTACTCCGATGTCGTATTGATGAACGGTATAATGCGTTAGAAACTAGACTTGTAGATATTCAATTTGGTAGGTAGAAAACCCCATGATTCCAAGTATATTTGGAGAAATTCTCAGATACATTTGACCTAAATTTCAGCAAATTTATGAATGTAACTTGTGATGACCTTTGCCAACTCTTGTTCCACAACTTGCTTTCCTTCAAAATGTAGAAAATGAATATAATATGACTAAAATAACTCATAGAATAACCTCCTTATCATGTTAAGAACCCTAGTCTCACCCCAAAGTACATGTTATAACATTCCAAACTTATCGACTTTTGATGAAACTTATTTTCCTCAATTGGTTTAGCTTCTAAGATTTCCAACCCTCTTGGTACTTGTTATTCATGATCTTAAATATTTGTAACCTCCAATGTAACATGATTAACTTACTTTATTTTCTTCCAAATATAATCTCATTTCCGAGCTTACATCAATGACTTACGACGAACTCTCACGTATGAAAACTTGGGGTGTAACAGTTATTTAGCAATTGGTTGGCTTTTGGAACAACTCTGGGCACCGAGGACGAACATATATTTAAGTGGGGGAGGATGTAACGACCCGACCGGTCGTTTTGAGCTTTTGCACCTTGCTCGTCAGTTCTCTGGAATGATTTGCCCCGTGTGATGGATTATGACTTTTGTGAATCGTTGGTTTTGGTTTTCAGGGTAATCGAAATGAATTTGGAAGAACAGTTCTCAGTTTGAAGCTTAAAATTTGAAAAGTTTGACTAAGATTTGATTGTTGGTATAAAATCTCGGATCGGAATTTTTATGATTTGGTTAGATACGTTAGGTGATTTGGAACTTAGGAACGTGATCGGAATGCATTTTGGAAGTCCGTGGAAGGTTTAGGCTTGAATTAGTGAAATTGAGATTTTGGCGTTTTCCGATTGATAGGTGAGATTTTGATATAGGGGTCGGAATGGAATTCCGGAAGTTGCAGTAGCTCCGTTGTGTCATTTGTGACGTGTGTGCTAAATTTCAGGTCATTCGGATGTGGTTTGGTTTGGTTTTTTATCAAAAGCGTAATTTAGAAGATTTTGGAATTCTTAGGCTTGAATCCGATGCAAATTTGGTGTTTTAAGGTTGTTTTGAGCATTCTGAAGGTTGGAACAAGTTTGAATGATGTTATGGGATATGTTGGCATGTTTGGTTGAGGTCCCGAGGGTCTCGGGTGAGTTTCGGGTGGTCAATCGGACCATTTCATGTTGTGAAAAATTTGCAGAATTGTTGTTGTTGGTGTTGCAGGTTTTTGACCTTCGCGTTCGCGATGCATGTCCCGTGTTCACGAAGGGTTAAGGTGTGAGGCTGTGGAGTTGACCTTCGCGTTCACGAAAATGGTTCCGCGATCGCGAAGGTATGACGTCTTTAGTCATCGCGTTCGCGAGGTTCAGGTTGCCTTCGCATAGAGGAAGAAGGATAGCTGGCCCTCAGTGCATTTGTTCTACACATTCACGTAGTTGGGATCGCGATCGCGAGAAGTTGAGTGTGTTGTGCATCGTGTTCGCGAGAGCTTTCTCGTGTTCACGTAGAAAAGATTCCGGTCAGTGAAGCAGTGTGCTTCGCGAACGCGAGGGATATGCCGTGTTCGCGATGAAGAAATGTCTAGGCAGACAGTTTATATTTTTAAATCGAGGGTTTAAGTCCAATTTCATAAAAAAACAATTGGAGAGCTCGGGAGAAGGTGGAATTTGAGGAGATTTTCAGTTGAGCTATTGGGGTAAGTATTCTTCACTCATATTTGGTATAATTCCATGATAGGTCTTGAATTTCATCATTTAATTTGAGAAATTAGAGTGAAAATTGCGGGAAAATAGAAGAAAAGTTTGAGATTTTTTGGGGGGATTTGAATGGGCAATTGAGATTGGATTTTGACGAAATTGATATGGGTAGACTCGTGAGTGAACGAGAATTTTATTGATGTGATTTTTATCGGATTCCGAGACGTGGGCCCAGGGGCCGAGTTTGAGCAATTTCATGATTTTTGATGCAAATTGGATATTTTCGAGTGGGCTTTGTTCCCTTAGCATATTTTAATAGTTATGTACTGATTGTGGCTACATTTGGAGCATCTGGAGGTCGATTCATGAGGTCAAATGTATCGCAGGCTAGTGTTTGGACCGGATCGAGGTAAGTAATGATTGTAAATGTTGTCCTGAGGGTTTGAAACCCAGGATTTCACATCGTTGTGCTACTTTGAGATGACACACACACTAGATGACGAGCGTGGAGTCATGCACCATTGGGGATTGAGACTTGGTCCATCCTGTACGACTGTTAAGTCGCGTATTTGATTTGAAATCTTATGATATTCCATATTTTAGAGATTGATATTATATTTTGGGTTGTATGTCATGTTTGGGGCCTTGTGCCGACCTGTTGAGACCCTTAGGGGCACTTTCACTATTTTTCCTCACACTATTTGTTTTGAAAGTGTATCCTCAGTCATGTTTTACCTGTTTATTGTTTGAATCTGGTTTTATCACTTTACTTCTTAAAATGTGAAAATTGTTTGGGATGAGTTCCCTGTTTTACTAATGGTCCGAGTGATCATGAGGTTGATGACTGAGATAGACCGAGGGTCTGATTGTGAGGTTGATGACTGAGATAGACCGAGGGTTTGATTGTGAGGTTAATGATTGAGAGAGGTCGAAGGCCTGGTTGTGAGAATTATATATTTATGGATCGAGGTGCAAGCCGCAGCATATATATATATATATATATATATATATATATATATATATATATATATATATATATATGGATCGGGCTTACACCGCAGCGATATAGAGCTTGGGATGTAGGAGCCCCTCCGGACTCTGTACACCCCTAGTGAGCGCAGTCGACTATATATATGGATCGGGCTGCACGCCACAGCGATATATGGATCGGGCTGCACGTCGCAGCGGTTACTATATGGTACCTATTGAGTGTGCGCGCTGATTGGTAAGAGTTGAGTCACGAGTGACTGAGAGGCTTGCCGAGGGGCTATATATATATACATGTACATGAGTGATGCTTTGCCTGAGTGGCTAGTTTATGAACTTACTGTTTTCACTCCTCTTTAAAGTGAGTTTCTATTGAACATGTTGATTTAATTACTGCTTTCACTCATCGTTAAACTGAGCTTCTATTGAAAATGTTGAACAAACGTTTTAAATAATCTTTCATTTAAACTGAAGTTTTTAAGTTATGAAAAGGATTGTAAATTTCTATTATGCCCGAGGGGCTGTATATGAACTATGTTTTGCCCGAGGGGCCGATTATGATTTTCATCTCTTTTATTATAAATGGTATTGAACCCCTACTGAAACTGTTGGAAAGCATTTTTCAAATGATTTTCACCAAAAGCTGGATTTTAAATGAGACGATTGACTCGTATTCTGATTTGAAAGTCTGTTGTGCTTATTGAGTTTATCATAAATGTGGATTCATCGTTTCCTACTACTCAGTCTTTATTTACGCTTATTACTTACTGGGTTGAAGTACTCACATTACTCCATTCACCTCGTGTGCAGATTCAGGTATTTCAGAACCCGGTAGCGGGTGTTGATTGCTCGGAGGCAGAGTCATCGGAGTTAGCAAGGTGGCTGCACGACGTTCGCAACATTGCTTTCCTTCCTCTCATTTTCATTACTGTATTTAGTATATTTTTAGACTCTGGTTGTATTCGGACCTTGGTAGATGCTCATGACTAGTTACACCCCGATGTCGGGCTGTATTTATTTCTGCACTTGTTTTATTTCACTAAATCTATACTTATTAGGGATTTATCACTATAAATGACTTAAACTGACTTATTAAACTGTTAAAAATTGAATTTGGGAATTGTATCGACTGGCCTTGTTTTCACGAGAGGCGCCATCACGACCGCGTCCTGTTTGGGGTCGTGACAGTTAAAATGGCTCTTAACTGATTTTTTTATTCAAACCGTAGAAGTAAACCTATAGAATATCTTAAAAGATGCAATGAATGTGGCCTAAGAGAAAAAAGGTTCATAAACCTTGTCCAACTAGATAGAATTACATGTATGAAAGTTTGGTTGTTGCATATGAATATAGAAACCCCATAAACTCAATGTTTAATGCACATGTAAGTGATGATGATGAGCACCTTACGAATGGGGATTGGGCTAATGTTAAAATGCATGTTGATTTTTTTAGAAAACTTTCATATTGCTACAAATGAATTTTCTAGGCAATATTATCCTACTAGTATTAATTGTTTAGTTTACATTGCAGAACTTGCAAATATGTTTGCTCATTTTTCAAAGGGAGGGGAAATTTGTAAACTTGCTATTGATTCTATGAGAAAAAAGTTTAAATTTTTTTTCCTTATTTCCCCTATTTATGGTGTTGCTGCTTTGTTAAATCCTTGTACGAAATTAGGAGGTCCTTAATTTTGGTATGAAACTACTTATAATGGTTTAGCACTTGAAGATGATGAGTTGCCTCAACTTCCGAAAGCAATAGCCTCAATTAGAACAAATGCTCAAACTATTTATAATGCTTATCAAGTTGCATTAAATCATGTTAGACCAAATGTTCCAACTCCTTCTTCTTCTGACTCTCAATCAGCTAAAGAACCACGGGAGTAAGAGCACTTAGTGCTTGGGCGGGGTTTAGGGGTTCTCAAGGTTCTAGTAGTAATAATTGTTCACAATTAAATGAGCTTAAAGTTTATTTGTTGAAGCAAATTGAGGAAGTGAATCCGGACGGCTCCTTTAATCTTTTGCAATGGTGGAAGGACAAAGAAAAATATTTTCAGTTCTTTCAAGGATGGCCCGAGACATTTTAACTATTCAAGCTTCAACAGTGGCATCGGAGAGCGCTTTCAGTCAAGCAAGACTTCAAATCGGTGATTATAGAGCGTCTATGAGGGAGAGCTTGGAAAAATCAGTACTTTTTAGAGATTGGATCCGTTCGGAAAGAAGAAATTTTGAACTTGCTGAATCACAATTAGAGGAAGACGAAGCTTACGAAGAAATGCTAGCTGACCCGATAATGGAAGCAGCGATGACCAAGCTACTTTTCAGCCACCACCAATGGAAATTTCTCCGGACCTTGAAGGATATATGAAGTTTGTAAGAGATACCATGTAACTTGTACGAACAAAAATTAGTATGTATTATGTAACTTGTATTTTGGCACATCTTGATTAGTTTCAGTTTCTTCTCAATGGTGGTATTAGAACCTTGTTGTGCTCATTCCATAAGGGGGAGGAAGACAAAGAAAGATATTATCATATTTTTTAATGCTATAATAAAATTACAAGGCATTGCTTTGAATATCTCTTTACAATATTTTTGTCTTTAAATTTGAATTAAAAAATTTAGGTCACAATTCTATAATAAATTTATACGGCATTACCTTAGATTTTTTTTAACACCTTTTTCTCTCTAATTTATACCTTAGCTTTGAATACCTTAGATTTATATGGCCTATTGGCCTATTTAGGGCTCGGACCGGCCCACATGCCACCCCTAGCTGGTATTGAAGATGTACCTACGTTCAAGTTATAACTACCTTTTTTTGGTAGCTTTAGATTTATAAATCTGTTTATGTAAATTTCGAACATATGATATATTTATTCCATACTAGCTTTGTAAATTCTAAGTCTTGGGAACTCATGACTTGCACTACCAATTCTTGGGATTTTGTATAGAAAGCTCAATTATTTGATTTATTGATTCCTGTTATCCTATTTAAGTTGTGTTGTCTATCATTTGGCTTACCTAGCGGGTTGGGTTAGGTGTCATCGCGACTAGCTGAATTTTGGGCCGTGACACTTATGTTTTATTTTCTTGACTTACGTTCACATTGTTCTTAATGCTTAATATCTCTTGGCTCCGTGAATACTTGCTTTGATAAGAGAGTCGAAATGAGATCGTCCTTAGTGACTCATGTGTCATGTGTGGTGATATTTGTGTGTAGTTCATGTTATTGCATTCTATTTTAGAACTCACCCGGCATGTGAGTTGAAGCAAATTTTAGGAGTTGCTCGATTTGAAAAATGATTTTAGACTTTCTTGACATTTTTGCGCTTAATGCTTATCACAAATAAAATTATTCCAGTTAGCTTTTTTGAGCTTATATACTTTTGTTTGGCACTCACACTAAATCCTATACCATTTTATTCTTAATTGATATTGTTTGATCATGTTACCTCTTAAAGAACTTTAATTGTAACAAGAGCGCGAGAGAGAAGTAAGTAGGGAACTTGGGTGGCTTTTGAGTGGAACCAATGAAACAAGATGTAACGACCCGACCGGTCGTTTTGAGCATTAGCATTCCATTCGGTGGTTTGAGACTTTGAGTAGCTTCATGTTATATATTATGACTTGCATGTATGGTTGACTTTGGTTTTTCAGTGGTTCAGGATTGATTTGGAAGAATAATTCTTGTTCTAGAAGCTTTAAGTTGGAAGAGTTGACCAAGATTTGACTTTTGGGTAAACAGACTCAGAATCGGGTTTAATTATTCAAATAGGTTTATATGATGATTTTGAATATGTACACAAAGTTTGGTTAAATTCCAATGAGTTTTGGATAAGTTTGGGTTGTATGGTGATTGTTTTCGATTTCGACGTCAATTTGAGCATAAAGGTTACCATATTGAGCAAACGGTCTTTGATTCGTGTTTCAACCAAACCATTATATCCGTATCATAATTTTGGAACCATAGCAAATGGAATCATCAAATTTTGGCATCGTATGAGGAATATATGGCCATTGTACTAAGAATTGGGTTGCCATATTTTTATACTAATTACGAAATTACCACTGAATTCGTATTTTAAAATATGTACTACTTCAAATATTGAAACCAACATATCTCTTTCATTATAAGGTCAAATGGAGTGATTCAAGGCCTAACTTAACTGGAATTTCATGAGGAATCTATTGGAGGCATCAAAAGTGAGTTTCCAGATTGTTCGGCATAAGAAATGAGGCAGAACAGTTGGGCAGAAGCATATAATATCGAGGGTTTGTTCATTTGGTCATATTTTGAGTTGGGGAGCTCGGATTTGGGCAATTTTGGAGGTGATTTTCACCACATGGATTGGGGTAAGTGTTTTATACTCGGTTTTTATTAAATTTCATAAACCCATCTTCGTTTTTGGTATTTGATTGATGACTTTAAAGAGAAATTTGAGGGGTTTTGTCTAAAATTTTATAAAGTGAATTTTTGAGTTTTGAACACCGATTCAGAGTCATATTTGAGTGAAACTAGTATGGTTGGACTCATAATTGAATGAGTTATCAGATTTTCTGAGTTTTGTCAGATTCCGAAGTATGCGCTTGTATTTGACTTTTTCGTTGACTTTGGGATTTTAATTAATGATTCCACCTTTATCTATTGGGTTTATTTCCATTGTCACTATTTGATGTTCTTGAGTTATTTTTGGCTAGTTTCGAGCCATTCGGAGATCGGTACATGCGGAATGGTATTTTTAGAGTATTTTTTGGCTTGCTCGATATTGGATTCGGCTTATTTGAGATAAGTAACACTTCTAAACTTGGTTAAGGGTATGAATCCCTAAACATACGTGTTATGATTTTGGTGTTAAAGTGAGCCACAAGCTAGGTGATAGGCGTGTGGGCGTGTACCGTGTGAATTATGACTTGGTGGATTCTATGGTACTGTGTAGTTACCAAATCTTGTTTCTATACATGAAATTTCCATGTGCTAGAGTAATTGAGTTGTGATCCATGTTAGAAATTATGTTTAGGCTATATGTTTATTCTGTTGGGACCCACTGAGGTCATTTCTGTTGTTGAGTTATTTACTTAAATTGCAATTTCATACTCAATCATATTCATTCATTTTCATATCATATCTCAGCCTCTGTTATCATTTATTGTTACATCATGTATCCTTGTTTGAGCTGTTGGTATGAAATTTGTGGGCCTAAGAGACTGTAGAGATTGATGACTGAGTTGAGGCCGGGGGCCTGATTGTGAGTGATATTTATGGGATCGGGTTGTACGACGCAGCAAGCTTTATTGATTCATGATGGGATCGGCCTGCACGTTGCAGCAGGTTTTATTGATTCATGATGGGGTCGAGCTTCACGCTGTAGCAGGACATGTTGGCTTATATTAGCGCTTGGTCAGGATCCGCCCCTCCGGAGTCTGACATATAAGCAGTAAGCGCATGTACCGAGTGCCGAGTGGTTTAGTGTATCGAGTGATCAAGTGTACTGAGTTATTGAGTGTGAAATAGTGAGATTAAGTATTTTGAAAGTGTGAGAACATGAGCTCATCACTATGATGAGTTACATTTGAAATACATACTTGGCATGTAGGCATAGAGATGCATTTCCTCATGCTACCTGGTTTTATGGCATTAATGACTTCACATGCACATGGACATGTAGGCACAGAGATGTACTTTCCTCATGCTATTTGAGAATGAAATATCTTATCTGTTGTTGAAAGTTTTTGGGAAAAATCTAAGTTTTTAGATTTACTCATATTTTGGTGAATTCGGTGAAAGATTTTGGTTTTACTATTATACCTGAAAAGCATGACTATTTTTCGCAACTGTGAACGAGTTAAGTATCATATCTTTAAGTTATTGCTTGTATTACTTTTATCATATTATTACGAGTTGTTCTTGGATATTGGTGTTGAAATCTTATAGTTGTCCAAGCTCGTCACTGCTTTCAACCTAAGATTAGGTTTGTTGCCTATTGAGTACATGGGGTTGATTGTACCCATACTATACTTCTGCACCTTGCATATAGATTTTGGAGCTGATGATGGTGTGTATGGTGGAAGCTGGTATTGAAGATGTACCTACTGTCACACCTCCTTTTTGCGCGCTCGCCCCGAAGGGTAAGATGCGCGAGGGAGTTTTTCCCATTTTAAGTGACAATATTCGAAATGGGATTATTTATTTAATTCAGAGTCGCCACTTGGGAAAGGTTTGGCTTTTGGTGTCCCAAGTCACCGGTTTATCTTGAATCCCAAATCGAGGAAAATATTCGACTTTCCAAATGAAGTCTGCGAACCAGAAATTCTAAGTAAGGAATTCTGTTGACCCGAGGGAAGGTGTTAGGCACCCTCGAATCCCGTGGTTCTAGCACGGTCGCTTAAATTGTTATAATGGCTAGATATCTGATTTAATACATGTTATTACTTATGTGCTTTCATTAAGTTTAAACTGCTTTTATTATTTATCATTTTTATAGAATTACAACGTCGTGAAAATGCATCTCGAACCACGTCACAGTCAATGCACCCATGGTTGTTAATACATTCCGACTCCGTTGAGATTTGAATTTGGGTCACATAAATGCGCACCCAAGTTTAAGAATGTAATTTAATTAAGTCGCGCCTAAAGAGTCTAACGCATTTATTGTCTTTGGGGAAGGCAGTGAAATTCACTAAACAGTCCATCCCAAATTCTAAGTATTTTATTGTGACCAGTTATTGAGGGCCCCACAATTTGCATTGTTTTATTTGGTGAGGCTCGTCTCATTTTATGAAAGGATAAACCTACAATGACTACATTTTCCTATTATGTCTCTATAAAATGAAAGAGAAAAGGTCTTAATTTATTTACATGCTTGAGTTGTTATAGTTGGGTTTCGAATATGATTCATAAATTCTGAAAATGATACAAGCAGTGCAGTCCGTTGCCAATGCGGGCCCAGGCCTAACGTGTATGACATAAAACTAGACCTGGGTCGTCTTATTCACATGTTACTACCTAGTTACATTATACTAGGCATGTTCTCAGTTTGTCAAATTAAAAAAAAAACTTAGCAATCTAATTTTAATCCTAAACCATTTACATGCTGAAATTAACCAATATTATTTAACTAAACAATATTCCTACAAGTTTGAAATGGCCTATTCGTTTGATTTTTAACTAGACGGAGTTGCTACACCATTCATTTATTTTTAGGCAATATATATATAGATAGTTCATCCGTTAAGCTATCGTCAGATGTTCCACTATATATATAAAATAGCTACATGATTCTGATTTTTGTAAGCTAAATAATTTATATATACAAATAAAATTCAGAATATAATTAAATAAATTTAGAACTTCAACTCTTCATTTTTTCGTATTCATGCTTCCTGTTTCAGTTTACAATAATCAGCATGTCAGTTGTGTACCTGATATTGGAAGCAAAAGAAAAGGGAGATCAGCAGAAATTTAGTAGCATACAACAACAGCAACCCCAGCAACCAGTAACAACCAGCAACGAGAAACTTAGTGACAGATTTTAAAATCAAGACAAAAATCCAGACACAACAACAACAATCAACGGACAGAAGCAAAGGGAATCTTTTCAGATTTTGAAAGACTAGTTAGTGTTTAACCCTTAATTTCTGAATCCGTATATCAGAATATTTGGATTGTATATCAGGTGTATACTCTTCTTCTTTTGAATTTCCAGAATATTTTTATTTTTATTTTTCTAAAGTCTTAGTATTTTTTTCGAAATTTCCTCTCTCTTAAAATTTTCTTCTGTATTCTCCTCCCTTTTTCCTCTCTCCCTAAAATCTGATTCAGTTCTTTTATTTATATCCCATTCCAAAACCCTTTAATCAATTAATAAATCAACCACTTTCTCCTACCAAACCCATTATCTTCCCACTCATCCCCCACTACATTAAACAAATATATCAAACCCACCCCATTACATCTTGTCCCCCATGCCTAACATAAACAAATACAATATTCCCCTCCACTACATTATGTCTTGTCCCCCATTTATATTAAACAATTATATCACCCACACCCCATTACATTTTGTCCCTCATGCTTAACATAAAGAATTACAAAATGTTCAATTACCAAACTACCCCTCTGACCTTATTGCAATTACCATTTTACCCCTGAACGTACTGCGATTTTACCAAACTACCCCATCAGCTATAACTAATCAATTAATCAAACTTAACCAAAATATAGCCAATATGACTAATTTCTAGACAAATTCAACAACAACTCATATGAACACAGATGAACAACATCAAATTAATGTGAATAAATCAACCATATTGGGAACCAATCCTGGTTAACTTAGACCAACAATGGATGAGCAAGGAAACAACAATATTAACAACACAACACATGATTCAAACTAAATCAACAAATCAAAAATATAAACATAAACTCACGTTAAATCAACTGGATTAAAATGAACTTCAAACCAAGATGAACATGAATTAAATCCATTTTAAACAACAAACATGACGGATTCAAACGATTAAACCAATATATTTCCCTATTACAACTAAATTCTTTTAGACAAATAACAAGATCGACGAAGAAACAATTATGAACTTAAACTTGAACTTAACAATATTAACAATTTCTGAAAAATACATAAAACACATGAAACAAATTGAAGAAATAATTAATTAAACTTCAATTTGTATCTAACCAACATTAAACTAACAACTTTTACCTAAACAATAAATAAGAACAATGAAACAAACATGAAACAAACTGAAAAATTCACAAAATAATGAATAAAACAAACATTTACCGATTTTAGATTTGAGAATATCAAAAACAAAATACGGACAGAAATGGAACTCAAAATCCAACTAACCAGGAATGACCAACGACGAACGGAAATGGAAAACTCGGACAGAAAACTCAACGTACCGGACCTCGACTCAACGAAAAACCCTCGAACTTTGACGAAACGAAGAAGATGAAGCAACAGCAGAAGCGGCGGGGAGCAGTTGGAGAAAGAAGTAGAAGCAGCTGCCGCGGCGAGGAAGCAGCAGCGGTTGCGAGCAGCAGGTGAAGGAGCAGAAATAGCAGCAGCAGTCGCGTGGTTGCAGCAGCAGCATGGCGAAGCAGTGGCGACAATGGTCGTTTGGACGCGACGACGATGGTGTAACTGCTGGGAGTCATTGTTGCTCGTCATGGCTGCTCGTTCATGGCTGCTTGGGGCTGTTTGTGGTCGTCCATGACTGGACGTGGTGGAGAAGACGACGAAGAAACAAGGGGGGCAGCCATGGATGTCGAAGCTTGAAAGTGGTCGTTTGGTTTTAATGGCGGACAGGGGGTCGACTTGGGTGGTCCGACGAGGGGCTGTGCGTGTGTGCGAAAGTGAGGCAGAGGGGGAAAGGGTAGCTGCCATGGTTGCTTGCTTGAAGCTTGAGGAAGAAGAAGGAAAGAGAGGAGGGGGGCAGATGGGTAGTGTAGGTTTTTTTTTAGGGTTTTTTTGTTTTGTTTTGTTTTTTGAAATGCAAGATAGGGGGTGTTGGGTCTTTGGGGTTATGGACCGGGTCGACCCGGTTTGAAATGGACCGGGTCGTGGGGAAGGTTGGGCAATTTTTGGGCTTGTGGTTTGAAATTGAAGAAGAGGCCCAATTCCGATTTTCTTTATATTTTCGCTCTCTTTTCTTCTTTTATTTTTTCTAAAATTAAATTATAAAAAATACTTAAATTATTATTGTCACACCTCCTTTTTACATACCCGCGAGGGTACAAGGGAGTTTTTTCCAATTAAAGGACAATCGAAACGGGATTCGTTTATTTATTTCAGAGTCGCCACTTGGGAGATTTAGGGTGTCCCAAGTCACCAATTTTAATCCCGAATCGAGGAAAAGAATGACTCCATATTACAGTCTGCGCACCAGAAATCCGGATAAGGAATTCTGTTAACCCGGGAGAAGGTGTTAGGCATTCCCGAGTTCCGTGGTTCTAGCACGGTCGCTCAACTGTTATATTCGGCTTGATTATCTGATTTTATACAAATATGAACTTATGTGCAAAATTTTATCTTTTTACCGCTTTCTTACTTATTGTTATTATTTTACGAGAATTGCAACGTCGTGGAAACATATCTCGAACCACGTTACATCAATGCACCCGTAGTTGTTTGGCATATCTCGACTCGGTTGAGATTTGGATTTGGGTCACATAAATGTGCACCCGAGTTAAGGAAAATAAATTATTAAAGGCGCGCCTAAAGCAACTAGCGTCTTGTTATTTTGGGGAAGGCCGTAAAATTCGCTAAACGGCCTGTCCTCGAATTCTAAGTATTTTAATATATACATTTAGAGGGCCCCGCAGCTTGTGCATTTTTTGTTTGTCGAGGCTCGTCTCATTCATTATTAAAAAGAATTTGCAATGTCATGGAAATACATCTCAGACCACGTCACAATCAATGTACCCGTGATTAGAGACACATTTCGATTTCGTTGAGATTTGGATTTGGGTCACATAAATGTGCACCCGAGTTTAAGGAGATAACATTATTAAATACGCGCCTAAAGCGACTAGCGCAGGGTTATTTTGAGAAAAGGCCGTGAAGTTCGCTAAGCGGCCGATCCCGAGTTCTAAGTAATTAACACATACATTTGTGAGGGCCCCGCAATCTATATATTTTACTAGGCGAGGCTCATCTCATTTATTTTAAATGGACAAATCCTAAAGCGACTACATCTTTTCTATTAAAATTAGTCTCTAAAATAAATAAAGAAAATCCTAATTAATTACGAGCTTTTTTTTATTTAAGAAAGCATGGCATACTAATTGCTATATTAATACAAATATTGATGAACAAGAATTTTACTAAAAAAAATTCGAAATTATAAATAAAATAAAAATTTGACAACTAATATTCAAAAGAATCAAATATAGTTAGATTGAAGCTCGCATTGTTATATATAAAAAAAACTATTGGAATTAATTATTCACAACCATTTGAAACTGGATTTAACCATAATTACTAAAGCTTAATAGAAAGTTTATTAGACTTAAACGTTCTTCTAATTTTGTTTGAACTCAAATCATGCCTTAATACCTAATTCACGAAATTTAGTTCAAATTCATGCCTTAGCTAAATTTAAGTACTTGTTCACAATTAACCTACTGTTGATAATCTTAGAACCTTCATAGCTAGTGAATTAACCCGTTTTGCCAAGCCGATTCATTAAAGACTAACTTATGTTATTTTCTCTTATTCCAATTATTATTCAATAATACATAAAATAGCCTAAATACAATCAATAAAAGGAACAGAGAAAAAGCGAAATTAAAACTTCAAAATTCGATTCTTCATATGTATTCATGCTTCCACATTTTTAGCTTGCAATAACTAGTATTACATTCGTGTACCTGGTATTGGAAAACAAGAGAAGATGAAGCTGAGAAGCAGCAACAGTAGTAACAATGTAGCACAACAACGACAGTCCAGCAACACAGGAATAGACCAGTAACAGTAGGAATAGTAGAAAACCCAGGAGACTATAAACGACTCCAAGTATAGAGAAGAAGTAAAAGGCAGGAAGGTTCTGACTATTTCAGATCTTAAGCGAGGCAATGAAACAGTAACTATTCTTTTTCAACTTCAAAACTCTCCAAAATGAATTCTGCCCCTGTATATTCAGTGTATCCAGAATGTATATCGGGTGTATACTTCTCACTCCGCCCCCTCTTTTTTTCTTCTCTCTATCTAGTTTTTCCTCTTTTTTTTCCACCCCTTCTTCCTAAATTTTCTCTTCTATTTATAGCAAAATTTTCGAAATTTTCAGATTTGTTTTTTTATTATTTTATTATTTTTTTAATTAAAAGAAATCCCACTTACAAATTGCTTTTATTTTTTTAGAAAAAGAAATCCCACCTTTATTTACTTTTATTTTTAAAATTCCAACTTTAATTACTTTATCTTATTTAAAATCCCACTTTTTATTTTTTTAAAAGAGAATCTCACTTTATTTAACTTTTCTTTAAAAAACAAACCACTATCTTTTCTTTTTCTTTTAAAAATGCTACTTTCAATTACTTTAAATTTTTTAAATTTTCAGATACCTTTATATTTATTTTTTAATTCCAACCTTATTTTACTTTTAAATTTTTTAAAACTTTTTACTTTTTTTAAATTTTCTACATTCTTTTACTTTTTTTTATTTTTTTATTTTTTATTTTTTTAAAATCATTTCCGAAATTACTATATATATATATATATATTTTAAAATAAAAATAATAAATAAAATAAAATATTTTCGGATTTTTTTTATATATAAAAAAAATAAAAAATAAAACTATTAATAGTGATAATTCACTTTTTATTTTTTATTTTTTTGGTTTTGTTTTGTGTTGGACAAAAATGAAGAAGGGGTGTTGGGTTAATGGAGCGGACCGGATCGACCCGGTTTGAAACGGACCGGGTCATGGGGAAAGTTGGGCAATTATTTGGGCCTGTGGTTTGAAATTGAAGAAGTGGCCCAATCCGATTTTTCTTTGTATTTTTGTTCTCTTTTCTTCTTTTATTTTTCTAAAACTAAATTATAAAAGTACTTAAATTATTATTAAGAACTAAATTAAGTTATAAAAGCGCAAATTAACTTCCAATAACAATTAACGCACAATTAAGTAATAATTAAGCATAAAATTGTTCATTTGGACATTAAATGCTAAAAATGCAAAAGATGCCTATTTTTGTATTTTTTATTAATTTAACAAATAAACATGCATAGACAAACATACAAATAGTTACACAAAATATCACAAAAATTGCACACCAAGAAAAATTATTTTATTTTTGAATTTTTTGGGAGTAATTCTCATATAGGGCAAAAATCACGTGCTTACAGCTGCCCCTCTTTGCCCGAAGACACGAATGGTTTTCGTGCAAAGATAAAGCGAGCGATTTTTGCCCATCCGAGTACTCCGTGTGAAGCATTTTTTTTTATTTTTTTATTTTGAAAAAGATTTGACCGAACCTTTGCTTCAAAGGTTTCCTACATATCCTGGGCTAAACAGGAATCAGGTCAATGTAGTTCGGGAAGTTTTGGTAGCTGGGACTACCGTGGGACTGCAATGTTACTGTTGTTGCATGCTATTACCACTGCTTACCGATCTCTTTGTTACACCGTGCTTAAAAGAAAACAAGAAGCTAGGCTAGACTGCAACTTGTTCTTGTTGCCTTCCTTTCTTGTCGGCTTGTGTTTCCTCCGGTGCTTTTCTTCCGTGAATTTGGGGATGACACTGGCCCTTTGCTTTTCTGAATACCAGTTTTCATCATTTTGTTCGGTCCGCTGGGGACATGACTTCCTTCATTAAGCTTTTTGGCTATTCCTCTGGGGATACGGCTCTCTTCATCAGATCTGTTATGCTGGGCATAATTTAATGTTCACAGGCCGCTTCTTTCAAGACGCGTCTTTTCTTACTTTTGACTCATGCGCTTGAACTTGTGTTGGGACCTCTTGTTGCAACTTTCTACTTTCCGGTGCTGGGGGTTTTTATTGTTTCCTGTTGGGGATTCCTGTTGTAACCTTCTACCTTCCAGTGGGTTACTGATTTTAAGATTTGCAGTATAAGACTCAAAAGTATTCCTCTTGTTATACAGGTGGGTGCCTGAATGCAAAAAAATGAAATGTATGCCCGTATTATACTGGTGGGCGACCTAGAACAGAAATGAAAAGACAGAAATGTATTCCCGCATTATACTGGTGGGCGACCTAGAATAGAAATGAAGAGACAGAAAATGTATTCCCGCATTATACTGGTGGGCGACCTAGAACTGAAAGTATTCCCGCATTTTACTGGTGGGCGACCTAGAGCTGAAAAGTATTCCCGCATTTTACTGGTGGGTGACCTAGAACTGAAAGTATTCCCGCATTTTACTGGTGGGCGACCTAGAGCTGAAAAGTATTCCCGCATTTTACTGGTGGGCGACCTAGAACTGAAAAGTATTCCCGCATTTTACTGGTGGGCGACCTAGAACTGAAAAGTATTCCCGCATTTTACTGGTGGGCGACCTA